>NW_017534488.1:39551-51039 GCF_001853355.1 Bactrocera latifrons
GGTTATATTGGCTGACTTCTTTGCAGCATGTTGGATTTGAGCCCAGTACGTCAATTTGTTATCCATTCTTATTCCTAGGTATTTTAGGGTTTTCGTCGTTTGGATAGTCTCTGAATGAACTTGCATGTCTACCTCCAGCGGGATATGTTTCCTAGTGAGCAGGATCACTTCTGTTTTTTCAGCAGCTAGGCTGAGTCCGTGTGAGTTCAACCATGTCTGCGTTGCCATTTCGGTATTACGCGCGGTTATGACGGCGGCAATGTCGTCTGCATAGCCAACGAGGTAGCAATCGTCAGGCATTTCAACGTTTAAAATTCCGTCGTAGCTGGCATTCCATAGATCTGATCCAAGTATTGATCCCTGCGCTGCTCCAGAGGTTATTTCTTTACTTTTTGGGCCGTCACTCGTATCATACAGTAATTTCCTGTCTTTAAGATAGCTTCGTATCATTTTCATCAAGTAGAGGGGCGTTTTGAAGCGACTTTCTAGTGCGTCGATCATATTTGCCCACTTTGCGCTATTGAATGCATTTCGTATGTCAAGTGTTGCGAGGAGAACTATTGGCCTGGAGAAGTTGTTCTTTCGATGCGCTTCCTCCACGCTGCGCACGACGTCTTCCACAGCTCCGATAGTGCACCTGCCTGGTCTGAAGCCATGTTGTCGCTCYGATAGGCCTCCAGCATCGTTTATGGCTGCTATGATTCGGGGTTTCAACAGTATTTCTAGTAGCTTTCCTGCTGTATCTAGCATGCATAGAGGTCGGTATGCTGATGATGTTCCTGGGTCTCCTTTGCCTTTGCTTATTAGGGTCAGATGCTGCCTCTTCCATATTTCTGGGAAAATGCCCTCGTTCAAGCATGCACTGTACATGGATAGCAGTAAGTGCGGGTGTTCCAAAGCGATTAGCTTTAACACTTCCACTGGTATCCCATCAGGATCAGGGGCTTTTTTGGTCTTTAAAGTATTTGCTGCCGTGTACATTTCCTCCATAGTGAAAGGCAGATATGAGCTCTCTTGTGCATGTTCTGGTGCGTCTCTTCGCAGGTCATGGGTTGGGAACAGAGTGCTTACGATGTGCTCCATAGCTGCGGCATTTAACTCAGGGGTGGACTGTTTTGCTTCGAGTTTTTTCATTACAATCTTATATCCGAGACCCCACGGATTTTGGTTTATATCGTTACGTAGCTCTTCCCATTTATCTTTCTTTGTCTTTGTTATTGCGTCTTTCAGCTCAGTTTTCGCAGCTTTATATTCCTTATACTCTTCCATTCCGTTTCTTCCTCCTCTTCTAGCTCTTGTATATCGTCGTCTCTTTTGCAGGCAAGCTTGTCGAAGATTTCGGATTTCGTCAGTCCACCAGTAAACTGCTTTCTTTGGATGTCTGCCTTTTATTTTGGGCATTGCTACTTTACATGCCTCAGTGATGGTGCTCAGAGTTCTTGGACAATCAACCTAGCTGTGCTACTTGCGTGGTATTTTGGTGGGTTTTTATCTATGGCCGCAAGGAACTTTTCTGAGTCCAGCTTGGAAACATTCCATTTACGTGTTCCTCTTCCTTTCGTCGTTGCTGGATTTTTATCTGGACCTATGAGGTAGGATATGTATTGGTGGTCGCTACCAGTATAGTCTTCCAAAACTTTCCACTCGCGCAGCTGGTTTGCGAATCCTTCGGACACCAGCGTGATATCAGCCGTTGTGTCGTTGCATCCTGGCCTTCTGAAAGTGGTTTGGGATCCTCTATTGGCGACGATAAGGCCTAATCTAGCCGCCATGTCGASAATTTTCCGGCCCCTTGAGTTTGTAGTCGGTGTGCCCCATTCCATGCCCTTTGGCGTTGAAGTCTCAGGCTATGATTAAGTGACGGTCTCTTTGCCGAGCAGCATCCTCTATAGCATCGAGCTTTGCTTGGAAGTCTGTGATACGGTCGCTCGATGTCAGGTAGCAACTAATTATCGTAATGCTTTCGTTTTTTATCCAGACAAGCCCATTTCCTCTCCCGCTGTTTGTTTTTTTGAAGCTACTCCTTTCCGTTAGCCATTTTGCCGCTGTTGCTGTGGTGTCTTCCAGCCATGTTCCATCTTGCGCTATTTTGTACTGCTCGCTAATGATTGCTACCTCGGTTCCGAGTTCCAGCATGAGCTGCGGCTGGAGGTGGTCAGCCGTTTTACTTCTGTGCATGTTACACTGTAAGATCTTCATGTTAAAAAATAAAGGAAGATGGCTCAATGGAAAAATATAGTAATAGGTATCCTGATCGAGGACAAAGAAAGAATACAAATTATAGAAATAGAGATAATCAAGGTACATATAATAAAATATATGAAAATGAGATTAGACATAATACATCAGGAAAATTTAAACAATATAAGAGTGGAGGATTTAATAATAATTACAAACCAAATTCAGGTAATTTTCAAAGACCACAAGCGGTAGGAAACCCTAGACCAAATTTTAATGAAATCAATCAAATCAATATAAACCAAACTTTGGTCAAAATCACTAGAACCAATATAGACAGAACTACGGTCAAAATAATCAATTTAAACAAAACCAAGGCGAACCGATGGAAATAGATAATATCCAATATAGTTCAATGAGCCCTCAATTGGCAGGACACAATAATTCCCCGTATAGCCAAGTTCGCTTATACTCGAGTAGGCAAGATCCGGTAGGTCCTCAAGAACTGATATAGCAAGAGAAGAAGAAGTTAATAATAGTATTTTTTTATGAACCAGCCTCGGAATCATTACCAAAAATTAAAATTAAAATTAATAAAAAGAATTATATTGCACTAATTGATACAGGAGCTATTTTAAACCTGATCAATAGCCTGATTGACGATTTTCCAAGAATTAAATTGAAAAATCCTTAACATTTACACAATTACAAATGAGGGTAAAATAAATTATTATTAAATGCATACATTAGCAACAGAGGAATTTAACTTACATAGTAACGCGAGAACAAGATAGAAAGTTACACCATTAAGAGGACGAAAATATGACTTTATAATAGGCATGGACATACTTACTTTTCTCAATTCGTATATAGATATAGAAAAAGGAAAAATARCTCTAAACCGAAAAGAAAGTTTGATTTTAAATAAACTAAATGACTTAAATCAAATTTTTAATCTTGAAACTGCGGAGCTAAAATTGGAGAGATTAAACCTAGAGCATTTAAATGAGGAAGAAAATAGAGAAGTAATTAAATTGCTCAAAAGATATAATAAATTATTATTTAAAGACGGCGATAAATTGACTAACACAACGGAAAATTAAAACTACAACGCAGCAGCAGACTAATTCAAAATTGTATAGGTATCCACCCCAGCATGAAATTGAAGTTAGAAAACAAATTAAGGAAATGGAAGAGCAGGGAATAATCCAAAAAACTCACTCAAGATATTCGTTCATTAATAGTAGTGCCGAAAAAAATTCAGGTGAAAAGAAATATAGAATTGTAATAGACTATAGAAAATTGAATGAAGTTACAATAGATGGCAAAGACCCCTTTCCACATATTGATTCTATTCTAGAAAAATTAGAGAGAACACAAAATTTTACTGAAATACTTAGATACTATATAAATAAAACATTTGTAATGTATTTAGACGACATTCTAATATTTAGCACACTATTAAAATTATATTAGGGTGATAGGCGAAATTTTTAAAATTCTTGAAAGTAAAAMTCTTAAAATTCAAATAGATAAATACAATTTTTTGAAGAAAGAAATAGAGTTCTTAGGACACATTTTAACGGAGGAAGGCATGAAGCCAAATCTTAATAAAATTAAAGTTATAGAAAATTTACAGATCCCAAAAACAGAAATACAAATTAAAAGATTTTTAGGAATCACCGGTTACTATCGTAAATTCGTAAAAGACTATGCTAGAATAGCCCAACCTATAACTAAGTATTTGAAAAAAGGAGTTAAAATTAATCGTAAAGACCCAACATATATTGAAGCATTTGAAAAATTTAAACTGCTAATAAGTATTCATCATATTACGTTATCCAGATTTCGAAAAACATTTTACTTTAACAACAGATGTATCCAGTTATGCGATTGGTGCAGTATTATCACAAGAGGGACACCCAGTGTGTTACGCCTCAAGAACTTTGAATAACCACGAAAGAAACTATTCCGCAACAGATACAGAATTTCTTGCGATAATGTGATATAAACTATTTTAGGGCATACCTCTATGGAAATAAATTCAAAATTTTTACTGACCACCAACCGATAAAATTGTTTACATTCTAAATACAAAGGAAAATATATATCAGCTCGACATCAAAATGGTTATTAAAACTTAGAGAATACCAATTTGACATTGAATATTTAAAARGAAAAGATAATAAAGTAGCAGACTTTTTAAATAGGATAAAAGAAAATGAGGATATTATTTCAGAAAATGTGGATGATGATAGTTCAAATTTTTCTATAAACAATGATGAAGAAACTTTAGCAACAGTGCTGAAGAATTAGACGACCATTTTTATATCAAAGAGGAAATTGTTAACAAATATAAGACGCAAATTATTTTAACAAGCAACAAAACTGAAGAGTTAAAAATTATATACGGTAAAAGAATTATTTTCATTTCGGAATATGATTTCGATAATTTGAGTGAGATATTTATGAAATATATTACAAAACGTAAAATAGGAATATTTTCAGAAAYTTYAGAACGTCAATATAATGTAGTACAGGAAAAATTAATCGAATTTTTTCTTATGATGATCAATTCGAATTTATAAAATGTACAATGAGAGCACAAGATATTGAGACAGAAGTAGAAGCAGTCAAACAGATTTCTTTATATCACGTTAGAGAAAGCTTTCATTCAGGCATTCGAGAAACATATAACCAAATAAAGAATAAAATATTTTTTTACAAAGTTATTGCAATTAATTAAAATTCTAATTAATTAATGTGAAATATGTCAATAAGTAAAGTACGATAGAAATCCTTTTAAACCGTAACTGAAACATTCTTAGACGCCTTCAAGAATTAATGATATTGTACATATAGATACGTATGTATGTCATGAAAGGGCATCATTTTTTGATAGTAGTAGATAAATTTTCTAAGTTCTGTGCAGCATACTCATTAAATGATAGAAACCACATAACTATTGAGCAGCTAGAAGATCACTTCACTAAAGTAGGGAAACCTAGAAAAATAATTGCAGACAATGAATTTAAAGTAGTGAGAATGAAAGAATTCCTAGATAATGAAAATGTTGAAATCCACCTAACAAAACCCAATAGTCATACAGGTAATTCAGATGTAGAAAGATTCCATAATACTATAGCAGAAAAATTTAGAATCTTATATAAACTAAAGGGTTATCAATAAAACCATTAATACAAAAAGCAATTGGAAATTATAATGAAAGATGTCACTCAACAATAAACTGTACACCAAATAAGGTACAGCATAATGAAGTAGACTTGGAAATAATAAATAACAATTACTAGCAGTAAATAATAAAATTATAAATAAATTAAATCAAAAAGAAGAAAATTATGAGGAAAAGAGTGAAGAAGGATTTATAAAAAATTATAAAGCCGTTAGGCATAAGGAACAACCTAGATACAAGAAAGAAAAGTTAAAAAATGTTCATCCTTCCAATATAAAAATACCTTTAAAATGTAGAAATTTGGATAATATGGACAGTAGTAGCTTTAATGACACAATATTGTGACGGGACAATGGTTTTGACTGGAATAAAGGAACAAAATGGATTCATAGATTTGCAGATTAGAGATCAAGCAATATCAAAAAATAGMGATATAGTACTACATATAATTGACATTCAACAATTAGAAAATATTATGAATGCAATAACCGAAAATATAATTTTGATGAAATTAGAGAATAAAGAAATACTGCAAAGATAGTTGTTAGATATAAAAAATAAACTATTGACACTTATGACAGTTAGAGCAAGAAATAAAAGAGGACTGATTAATGCAATTGCCAGTATGTCAACATGGCTTTTTGGTACAATGGACGAAGACGACAGACAAAATATAATATACAAACATATTTTTTACAAACGAATGACTCATTTAACAAACAAATTAAAATTAACTATTATTTCTCATCAGCTATTGAACACTTAAAAGAAATTGTTGAAAGTGACATATTAAAAATTGACAAAGAGCTTAATTTGAGAAATAAGCTTATATATGATGAATACAAACAAACTATATATTTAGATCAGTGCACCAAAATTATGCTGTTAAAGAGTAAAATAGAACTTATATTTTAACTAATGAGGAAATTGTAAAATATAACATCAATTATAATAAGTTAAAATATCTACGCTAGAACACTAATTGTAAATGATACATTTCTAGTACTTAGAATAAAAATACCAAAAATTTCGAAGATGTACAAATAAGAAAAATTATTCCAATACGTAATAGAGAAAATAACGAAATAGATGGAAAAATAGAGGAAATATTTACATACAAAAATAAAACATTGATATTGGAAGATAATAAATCATTAGAACAAATGAAATTAAGCAAACACTGCATTTTAAAAAATAATCTTTTAAAATGTAAAGAACTCGAAATAATACAATTAAATATAAAAACCATTATTGTTAAAAATGCAAACACTTTAAATATTAATAATACATGTAATCAAGAACTGCCATTAATAAGTGGAAACTATGTAATAAGGTTTAATAATTGTTCAATTAATATTAATGACTATAATTTTTCAAATTTTAGTGAAGACATAAAGGAAAATATTGTAACCGTAAAATATAAAGGCAATCAGAATTTCACGAAAAAATTACTTTTGACGAAATTGTAGCAGAACATAAATCAAATATAGAAAACATTTTTAAATTGAAACTACATTCGAATAAATCACATATTTGCAATATATTAAGTATAATTATAATATTGTTTGTAGCTACTGTCCTTATCAAAAACACAAATATATAAAAATAACATTAAATAAAAGACTTCAGGAGAATTCTAATCTAAAGGGGGAGTAGTTACATATATAAATAACCCAAACAGTAAAACTGATAAATTTGTTGAATTTCTTAATGAAATAAATAAAACAACAGGAAATCAGTAAAATTGTAATATGATACCATTTCCTTTGCTACTGCCAAAATCAACTTAAAAGATACAAAACAAAATAACTTTGTAACAATATATCCAAGAATCTGTATAAACTATTAAGTTATGAGGTTATTACCTTAATCAACATTTAAACAAATATGATGTATAAGCAAACACTTACTTTCTTGCAAAACATATGTAATAAGTATAATAAGTATTTATGATTTGTAAGCAATAATTCATTGCAATAGTAACTCCAATGATTATAATTAATAAAATGAAAGTTTAGTATAATTCCAAACCACCTGGTTTAATTCTTTAGGGTTAACTCGGTACTAACTTTTTGTGGAGTCGCTGCCGCTGCCCCGCGCATTCATTGTTGTTTTAGTTCGTTTGCAATTGTGATTCGGCTTTGACGTGCGTGTCACGTCTACATATTTAAACATGCCAAWGCTTAAGAGAATGGTGTTATCGCTTAAAGACAAAATAAATACATTGATTCACCAAAAAAGGAGAAACCGGCCGTAAGTTAGCTGAAAAGTATGGTGTAGGTACATTCACGATAAGTAATATTAAGAAGAATACCGATTAAATTTTGTTGTACACCTGCAAATTAGATAGTGAAAATGGGAGTACAAATTGGAAAATGATGAAGAGACCAAAACATGAACTTTTGGAAGAAGCTCTTTATTGTTTTTTTACAAAAACGATCAACTGGGCAACCGATCTTTGCTTTGTGAARAAGCATTACAGTTAAATAAAAATTAGGCGGCGATGAATCATTTGTGGCAAGTAACGGAAGGTTGTACAGATTTAAATCACATCATGGAATTCGTGAATTAGAAATACAAGGTTGAAAAAATGTCAGCTAATGTAGATGCTGCAAACTCTTTTAAAGATAAGTTTAAGAAGAATTTGAATGAAAATAACTATGACTAATGCTGCCGGGACCCTCAAAATACCTTTGCTCCTCATAGGAAAATCAAAGAAACCCAGATGTTTTAAAAATATCAGGGTACCCTTAATTTATAAAAATCAAAAAAGCACATGGAGGAACTTTGAAATATTTATTGACTAGTATGACAACACTTTTATCCCTGAAGTAAAAAGAAGACGAAACGAAATTAGCAAACAAGGGAATGTATTACCTTTACTGGATAATTCGCCAACCCATCCTTCAGCTGAATTGTTAGAGAGGGAAAATGGAAAATTTAAAGTGAAATTTTTGCCTCCTAATGTGACGTCCTTGCTACAAAAATGGATCAAAGTGTTATTGAAACATTGAAACGACATTATAGAAAACAACTTCTACGTAGATCGTTATCTGTTKAAGAAGATAATGTAGAAGTCGTTTTATCATTTTTTATTATATCATGTCATGGATTTAAAGAAGTGTTGTTACATGGTTTTAGATGCATGGGATTTGATTGAAAGGAAGACTTTAAGCAAGGCTTGGAATAGAGTACTTAATAGTGAGAATGATAATTCAATAACCAATACGGATGATTCTATTTTGCASGATATGAATGMGGTAATGTCAAAGCTACAAATATGTCAGCATTGTGATGATGATGATATGAAAGAGTGGGTCACTTGTGACAGTAATGATCAATGCTTCCAGATTATGTCTGATGACGAAATCGTAGAAAACATTTTGCAGATAAATGGACAGAAAGAAATGAAAGAAAATGAAACAGAAGAAAATTTAGACGTTGAAAATGATACGGGACCTACATCATGAGATGGCATTTCGTGCCCTSGTAACAGCTCTCAAGTGGCTTGAAAAACAAACAGAGAGTGATACTGTGAGTTTACTACAACGAATTCGTGATATAGCAGCAATGAAGAGAAAAAGTTGCTTACGTCAAATGTCAATTACCAGATATTTTAAACCAWATTAAACTTATTACCTACGTACATATTTCATAATTAATRCTGCAGTTTAGTATTATTTTATATATGTAATGTAATCTAAGAAAATATGTACATACATACATAAGTAATGGATCATATCTTAATCAATTTTGATTTTCGTTGATATCTATTTGTTTTTCTTCAGACATTCGATTATACGGATTTTTGATTATTCGAATGCCTATCGACAACAATTAGTCGGGTTAATCGAGTTTTTACTGTATATTATTTTGAAGGAAAATTCTTTATGATGAAGAAAGGGACCCGGACGACGGTGTCCCTCTTGCTATGTTAGATATGTTATTGAAGTTAAGATAAAATCTTTTTCTGATGCCTGYATGTCAAAAATGGGTTGAATCGGATTAATACCTCTCTTAGCCACCATATACATAAAATAAAGACTTTGGGACTTTAAATAATACCAGAATTTTCAGATATCCGGTTGACTATGCTATTTAGATACAATATATTTTTCGTTAATAAAATGTGGTAATGCCAAGGTCAGATAATATCGCTTCAGTGTTACCTCACTTCCAAATATCTAATTTTTATTTCTCCACCTTTCATCTTTACAAGCTATTTTTGGAATATAATTTTTTTATTCAATAATACTCGCTACTTTAAGTTTCTTTTGTTATGATGTTGATTCTGATTCTGATTTCCTTTCTTTATTTTCACTATTATTATCTTTGTTTATTCATAGTTGTCAATAATTAATAGCGTCTCATATTATTTTTCTAGTAAAGATGAGTCAGTAAATAAAAGATGTAGTAATGGTTCAATTTTATTACGAAAAATCACGTTCTGTCAAGAATGTGTTTTATGCGCTTCTCTCTACTTATTATTACATACTATTCGCAACACCATCACCTACATATATTGAGAGCCAGCGTTCATTATTGCATAACATTCGACCGAATATACCACGAACTGCACGCAGTGAAGAACATATAACAACCGTAGCTGAAAATGTGTACGAATGCCATGTAGAGTCGATTCGACGGCGTTCACAGCAACTAGGACTGTTGTAAAGGCGACTGGTCGCATTTTACGTCGAGTTCTTATTAAAATCATAAAAAATGAGCTTGAAATTAAAGCTCTCGATGACATTTAGTTTCAACAAGACAGCACCACTTGCCACACATCGCATTAATTTATGTGTTAATTGAAAGAGCACTTCGGTAAACAGATAATTTAATTGTTTGGGCCGGTCGATTGGCCAGCAAGATCGTGTTATATCACACCATTAGACTTTGGTGTGGGGATATGTAAAGCCTTAAGTTTACGAGCACAATCCGGCTTTGATTCAGGCCTGAGAGCAAAATATCTCGCGTGTCATTCGCCAGTTAGCAGCAGAAGTCATCGAACGAGTCATCGTAAGTTGGGTTCAACGAAAAGACAATCTGAGACGTGGCCACGGCCAACATTTTCAAGGGATAATCTTCAAAATATAAATGCTAAAGAATGTTTCTTCGAATGCTAATTTTAATTTAAGTTTCTGTAAATTTAAAAATAGTAGGGAACTTCTAAAATCATCAGCCTTTATTTAGAAAAACTTGAATATTGATAATTTTAGCTCTTTATAACTTTAGGATTCCCTATTGAATTACAAATGGCAGTGAATGTACAAGTGTTGAGAAACAGCTGGAGCATTTGTATTTGTGATATAAGTTCCTCCGTCATCACAGATTATTGATCACCGCTAACTAAACACTCATATAAGATATTACGTACTAAGCTAAGTATGTCAGCTTTATTTTGGCTATTACTTTGCCCAGATGTATATTAACAAACTAGCCTATCACATAGGTATAAGTATGAAMAATATTAGTAGTTCAAACTTCTATTTGACTTTGYACGGAATATTTGTATCAATGAAAGATAACTTAAGATTATTACGTGAACCTATAATATTGGATATATGTGTATACTAGGGTGGGTCAATTCCGATTCCAATTATTCGATTCGGGACTTCTAATAGTGCGGAAAAGTTGCTTTAGTACTTCCTGATTCCAATGCAACTTTTTGTTTCGAGATCGGAGTACATCTTCAACCCCAACTCCGGCCTTGAAATTTCGGAAATTCGCCTAAAATCATGAAATTGTCTACCTAGCGCCTGAAATACGCATCTCATTTCAAAATGTATAAAATAAAAGTTATTTGTCACCAAAATGGTATATGTGATCATGGCCGTAGGACGAACCGTTCCCGAGATAAGAGCGAAAACGCGGCGCGCCACAGCGCAAGGTGAAAATCGGCTTGCGGCCACACTTCTCGTCGTTGATTTCGCCGAGTGCTATCACTCACATTCATTCACCTACGATAAAGGACACGTTCGGATAGGTCTCCACACAAATATTTTTTCATTGGGTTCCTTCACTTACATTCATTTCCCTGCGCCATACGACACGTTCGGCCCTCATAAATATTTTTCATCGAGTTCCTTCACTCTTGTCGTTGATTTCGCCGAGTGC
>NW_017534489.1:0-11105 GCF_001853355.1 Bactrocera latifrons
TATTATTATTATATTATTATTAATTATTATTGTACAAAGCACCTCAAATGGGTGGCTTTTGAAAATCAGTTGACAAAGCACTACTCTAATCATCGTCAACTATAATATCATTTGTAAAAAATTAATTTAAGGGTTAGCTCTAGTTGAAGAAGTTCTCAACTTAAAGTCTCTTTCAAATCGATCAGATTCCTCTGAATTCATAGCAAAATTTCTTCGGAGAGACACAACTTCTGTGCCTTCTTGAACCACCAGACCATCTCGATAGAGATAAATATTCGTTGTACATATTTTTGATGCGTTTTAATTAATTTATTCATGAAMAAATCGGATATTCCATTCTACCATGAGGGGATGCGAAGATATGACTATTGTAGCAGAATTTGATACTAAAATGGATAAAAATTCATTTAGACAATAAAATCTAATTTATCATTCTAAGGTATATGTATATGGCGATAATTAAAGAGTTGTTGTTTCTTCAATTAAACTATAATTTTATACACACACACACACATTTTATATAAAATATATGTATATATTTTCTCAGTCATGAACATATACGAATATAACATTTTTTTCAAGATCTTTTAATGAACGAGCAATACCTGGAAATTTGACTTCTGATATAATATACATATAGACTTAATTTCCTTCATCTGAATTCTGTCTGCTCCGATATAATAAGTTTAGATCAAATATTAACATCTTGAACCATTGTATAAACCTACAAAATCAAATTCTATCATTTTAACCCATACATACGAAGGCGAAAGCTTGTAGAATGACAGAAATTAAATTAAAAATGCAATAGAATAAGGGAAGACTCAGGGCAAAAGCCGAGGCAGTTCGTTATGGTTTCCTAAATATTCTTCTACCAAAAAGGGCAAAAACCTTAGAAAAGGTACGAGTGTGTTGCCGTGTTATGCTATCCAATTTATTATTTTAAGTACGTTTYTGTTAAATTTTCAAATATATTTCGATTATTAAAATTCATAAAGATTAAATTTACCTAGTTTTGATTAAAATTGTATTTATTGTATCAAAATATTGGTAAATCTTTTCTATTTTATTAAAAATATTTGAAGAATCTATCTATTTTTGTTTAAATTATAACAAATAGTTTTGTTTAGTATTGTATATTTTATATGTGTGAAAATAGGCCACCAAGATCACTATTTTAGTTGCTAAATTATCAGCACCCGCGCCCTTAGTTCTGCTTTCTTCAGACTGGATAAGGAAGTGAAGCAAATGAGTTTGGCAGTGAACGAGAGCAAGACGAAATGTCATTAAACAAACAGTCGTCGCATTCGCGACTAATCTCCCWCGTCATAGTTGACAGTCATAACTTCTAAGTTGTAGATATTTTCGTCTATCTTGGAAACARCAATAACGTTAGTCTCGAAATCCAACGCAGAGCAACTCTTGCCAACAGGTGTTACTTCGGACTGAGTAGGCAATTGAAAAGTATAGTCTCTCGACGCACAAAATTAAAACTCTCTAAGTCACTCATTATTCCCGTCCATGCATATGGTTGCATGGACGATGACAACAGCTGATAAGTTGACGTTGCGAGTTTTCGAGAGAAAGGTTCTGCAAAAGATGTAAGGTCCTATGCGCGTCGTCCACGGCGAATATCGCATTCGATGGAACGACACAGCGGCTGCGCTGGCCAGCTCATGCCGTACGTATGGACGAAAAGATTACAGGTCTGAAAGTATTCGACACAATAATCGCCGGGAGAAGCAGAGGAAGACCTCCACTCCGTTGAAAAAACCAGGAGGAGAAGAACTTGGCTTCTCTTGGTATCTCCTATTGGCGCCACCTTGCGAAAAGAAGAAAACTATAATCGCGTAAGTAGTATCTACGCCAGTAAAGAAGTAAAGAAGAAGTTTCAATTAAAATCTCGAAAAACTATTATTTTGTGACATCTGCCTTTAATGAAAAATGTTATAAAAAAGTTAATTTTGAAGCGCTCTTACACTGTAAAAGTTGGTCATCCCTTTATCCCTGTGTATACTGAAGACTAATAATTATTTCGATTTAATATTTGACACAGATGTCACAGACAGTCATACTAACGTCATAAATATCTTACAATTTTTTTCCCATTAAAAAGTTGTGAATTAAAGTATTAAAAGCAGTTGTAGCAGTAGTTAAATAGAAGTTTCATATTTTATAACTATTTCGATTTTATTCAGGAAGTTCTATATGTAAACTGTTACTAAAAAATTGTTCTTTACTGTAAATGTGTTATAATTCACACATTTTACAAGAATATAACTGTAAAATTTACTAATACAAAACCATTATACTCTGTTGCGAGGGTTTAAATATATATACTTATATAAATATAATATATATGTATATATGTAGATAATTCAATATTTCGAGTAATAAAATAAAATACTCGTATTACTTAAATTTTGCCAATTCTGAGAATTGGAAATTGAAGCGACGTCAATTAAGAATGCGCATAAAAGTATAAACTGTATAAAGGGATTTGAACTTTAAAGTATTGGCATCCGCCAATAAATTATTGCGTCTGGTCTTGAAGTTAAATTTTAGGCCTCAATTGGTCATTGGCATTGCTTTGAATTATGCACATTCAGTAGAATTTTTTCAACTAATGAAACAATTACAAAAAAATTTAATGTAATTTCCGAACAAATCAATGGAGTAAAGCTTAATTAATTTTACCTGTGTATATAATGTCGTTTTTGTATACATACATATATGCATTTACTTTTAAAATATAATAGCGTTTATATATAGCAGAACCGATTTGGCTGAAAATTAGTGATAAGGTGGCTTGGAACATCGGGACGGGCATATTCWACTTTCTATCGTTTCATGTTAAATTCACAACAATTCATAAATAAAAAAAGCATGTGTTCAATATTCATGTAAGAATCATTTGAAAATTTGTTTCTTTAAAAATACAAAATAAAATCACACAGTTATTGGCAGGGTACAGYAGTTTTTGTTTACATATACATATGTACATATATATGAATTATAGTGATAGTCGTAATTGAATAAGAAAAGGTTAAATCATAATCGTCTCAGTGTGACCCTCCGAAAAATCACTGATTTTCGCAATTTTTTTAAATGTTAGAATTAACTAATCAATCCGATTGTTTTTTTTATAAATAAATACGTTCAGGACGAATACAAAATGATTTCTTATGTTTATTTATTGGGTTACAATATTTAAGTAAATGGTTAAAATGACACGTAAAAAACAAAGAAACCTGTACGATGTCAATTTTGGTCTTAAGCAAAAATTTCAAAAATATTATTAAGCTGTATAAAATTTGACGAAATGGCGGCGGTTTGAACAAAAAGTATCGAATTTTGACCTTTTTCCGACAGTTTTTCGTAGACCAAACTACTAAGATTTCACAAAAAAAAAAAAGCTTCCACAGCGCGATCTCGAATTACGTTAAAATTTTTCTCTCCAAATTGAAATTAGATATCTTCAAAACTCTTCCGTTGGGAGTGGAAACCGTTTTGAAAACCACCAGTCTGAAAAAAAAAACAGTTTAAATATTGGAGTCGTTCCCTTTCTACAAGAAACTCTGTAGCGACCGTAATAATTTGAATTTCGATTTCAAATTTGAAAGAACGATTTCTATAGTGCAGTGTATGTAAAAAAAAATCTAATTCGCGAAAATTTCACACTGGCACGATCCCTCAAGTGATTTACAAAGTCAACAAAATATGTAAATTACCAATATAATTGTTCTTATTATATTATGTTATATTATACATTTTACGTTACTTCGGTAAAAAATCAACTATAGATAATGGTTTCCAAATATTCGATACCTACGATCTTGAATAGTTTTGGTTATAATAAGACAATTTATAAAGTTATAAGGTGGCATTTTTCATGCAAAATTTCATACCGTTATAGAATGCTTCTTGATTTGTACACTGGAATGTGAAATAATCAAATGGAATTTAAAATTATATTAGAAGAGAACTAGGCGTCGTTGTAGCCCGATTTCGCAGACGAAAGTCATAATATACTTGGTTTCAATCAGTGAAGCAAGTAACCAGATAAGTGATTTCACTTAAAAGTGGGCGTTTAAATAGGACCCTTTTATAGGACTTTTTAACAGTACCGTTATATCGGGAAAGACAGGTGTTGTCTTCCGATTTCATCCATTTTCATAGTGCCTATAGGGGTGCTCTAAAGGGACCCAAGACCCCAACAATGAATAAAGGTTTGGAAACATTTGAAGGTATATCTTAGTTTTTGTTCCTGGCACACCGGAAAAGTCATAGTAAAATATTTACTGAAGGTATTGATGCAATCGGTGTCGGTGATCTGTCCTGGCAATACGCCAACTATCACAAAAAAAGCTTTCTAATGATGGTGATAATATTCATAACAATCTATTTATTCTTTCAATAGAGTGAAGATGATACGATATTAAAAAAAAATCAAAATTTTTATTATCTTAAAGTTCGCTTTAACATGGCAACGCTGCGATTTTTACTTTAAATGTTTTGGGAAGTAGTTTGTAATTTATTACAATTGTACTCTTTGTCAAGTATTTATTTAGATCTGTGAATAAATACCTAAAACGCATACCCTTTAGTTAAACATGGGTTTTCACCATAGAAGCCCATTGGGTTTTACATGTGTGAAAGCTTTTGCTTGTGCTCTCTGGTAGATGCATACTGTTTTTTGTTTACATTTACCTATCATTAATGACAACATCGCCAAGACAATACTTTTCAGTATCAGCTGGTGAGTTTTCACTCAATGCAACGTGTAATACATTCTTACTTACTATATATTTAAATATACGGATGTTGATATGAGTGTATGAATTCCTGCAAAAGTGTATAAATTCAGTGTGAGGTATGTTTGCCTCTCTAAAAACTCAAACTTGTACTTTTACAAATTGCTTTTATTTAGTATTCTTCGTTTGACTACAGCGGTGCTATGTTGGTTTGATTTGCGCTCGCTGTATAATTTTGTGTGTCAGTTGAACAGTTTTTTGTCGAATAAATTAAAACTAACGGCGTGTGAGATATAAGTACAACGAAGAATATGCATTCTGAATTGCAAACCATCTTTGAAGAATAGAACACAGTTTATTATTATATGTAATAAGCTGGAATATAATCGATTATTTGGCAACAACGAATACCAATTTATCAATTGTGTGATATTATTCATATTGCCGGTAAATACTGTAAAAAATTATACCATATAACATAATTTCCGTTTCTTCCTTAACAATTTGTAAAGCCGCATATTCATKGGTTTTATATTGTTGACATATGTATGTATGTATGTACGTTGCTGCATCCGGAATCAAAATTTGTTACGGTGAAGTAAAAATCGTAAAAAGTTTTATTAAAAAATCGTCTAAGTACCATAAGTACTATTGAATAATTAAGAGTATTTAGTGTAATATACATTCAAAATAAATCAATGAAAAGTGAATTTAATATGATACTAAAATACAAAGTTAAAGTTATTAAAAAAACATTATATTATGTTATTATGCTATTTTTAAAAATTAATATTTTGAAAAAACATTGATATAAGGTTAGGTAGGCGTACTTCTGTACAAAGTGACAAACATTAGAAGTTAAAATAKTTAACCATAAGATATTAGACAATGCGGCAATGAAATCAATTTTAGGTCATCAATGATATCCGTAATTATATTTTCTTTGATATTATACTTAAAAAATATAAGTTATGAGAATAAAATAAAAAACCTATTGCTAATACAATATGTTATTTATTCCTAAGTATGTTTTCCTTTTAATTTTGATAAAGATTATATAGTATTTCTTGAATATTATTAACCAAACGCCCTATGTTGTTGTACAAAGCWTTTTATTAAAGTATTCCTATGTTTAACCGGCTAGACATGAGCGTAAAATAGTAAATATTATAATTAGGTTTTCTGTTAAGTCAATATTTAAGATTTCATTACATATTTATTGCATTCATATACGAATYGCAGAATATTACATAAACTTCTTCCAATCATTCCAATATATCGTAAAGTAATAATTTAAGTGTTCATTACATTTATATAGTAATTTACTTTTTATCATTATAGATACTGGGAAATCTATTCGTAAATTATGGGCGAAAATCAACTTCTTAGCGAATCAAACAGTTCCAAAGGACTTATAGTTATTACTTCTAACGGAATTACTAATGATAGTGACGCACATATCAACAGAGTGGCTATAAAACCAGCGCTATCCGCGGAACACATTGCAGCACCCTGTTGTCGAGACATTCACGGGAATGAACCCCCAGATGGCGGTATGCGAGCGTGGCTAGTTATGACTAGTGCCTTTATATGTAATGGAGTTATATTTGGAATAATTAATACATATGGGATCTTATATTCCTTGTTGACGGATCGACTTACCCAGGCGGGCGACAATGAAGCTTCTAGCAAAGCTGGTATGTTTTTTTTATTGTACTGCCGATTTCCAAACAGTGAAACCTTACAAATGAATACCTCGCTCTAAAACTTCACATTTAACTAAAAAATTTTGCTTTTGTAGTGCGATTGCTTTAAATATTATCAACTCATAAGTTTATCTTAGAATCTGCATAGTGCTGGCTTAAACTGAATAGTTGTAATGATATTATTCGGTATAGATGGTAGAAATACTTGACAGCCTATATATTCTCAGCGGATGGATGTTCGAAAATTATAACATTTCCTGATTACCACCTACAAAGTGTAAAATAGTAAAAATATTAATATTTTCATTGATTTATCTTATATGTATATGTATAAGAATTCAATGAATAAAATGCAATAGGTTAATGAGATACGAGCGAAGTATATTGCAATAATATATAATACAATAAAATATACATAATACATACATAAATATAATACAATAAAATATCAAGGATTCAGTTCCAGTTTTAAGCATTAAAGTGGTTAATTTTTGCACCAAGCGAACTTACGAGAGTCATGTGTTTTTTTAATTTGAAAACTCATTTGATGTTCAATTGTTAGTGCAGTCTAGTTATATACTCATAATACATATAGCAAAGTTTGAAACGGTGTTTTTTAAGTGAAGTTGTGTTTAAAATAATATATTAAAATATATATATATTAAAATTGCCAATTTATTAATCCTTTACGTGAACACTGAGATCATGATTGGAGGGAGATATACAAGTAAATTTATCTTTGACTTTTTTAGGATGCGCTTGCATTTATCAACGAAGTAAAATCGTTACACATCCGCTACATAACAAGTATAAGTAAATTTCACATGTAATCCACAATTTTTTGTTGAACTCATAATCTACATTAAAGAATTTTATACCCTTAAAGCATGGCGGATTTTTTAATTCCCAATAATAAGTATGTGGTAGACATTCTGTCTATTGATTTTTATCATAAATCTTTTAGCTCCGGACTAGGGAGTCATACATAAAAATCAAAATAAAACTCTTTATAATATAGTAAGATTGAAAACGCAAAAAAAAAAAGAGTTAAAGACGTGGAAATTATGGGCTTCTAAAGAGGAATTCGTTATAAGGAGATCAAAACATATTGAAAATTGAATGAAATTAGAKTATTCTATCAATAAATTCGTAATGAATAATATAATAATAGAGGTTTATCCATTTCGAGGTTATCCATTTTTTTAAAGAAAAAACACGGTACTTTAAAACTTAATGGGGAATGTTTATTATCATTCGAAAGAAAATTTTTTGGCATTTATTTTTTGATGGTCCATTCTCAGCTACGGCTGGTTTATATTCTTCACTGCGTACCGCACGCGGTGGAAGATGGGTGGAGCTGTTGCGAATAGTACGCTTAGTAAACGGATTATGTTGACTATAAATTGATCGAAGTGCGCGAAACGCTTCTTTAAAGAACGTGAATTTTCGTAATAAAGTTGTACGATTTGCAAACGTTATGCAGGCATAAGTCTTTGATTCGTCGAAAAAAGTTATTGAAAAAAGTACCTCTACTTGAATCACCCGTTAGACATACATATATATATACATATTATGTAGGTCTGGAATAATACTTCAAGAGTAAATTATATTAATAACAAAATATCGATTCTCTATTTAAACCTATGAATTATTGTACCAAGTGCGCGTGCACTCAAGTTACAACATCACGCTCTTCAATTAAACGAGAACATATCAATTGCCAATTACGATTATTTGCTCGAATTGCATTAATTGCTATTATGGTCAAAGAATGGTCAAGCRCACACTTATACAAAGGCGCGAGTACTTGAAGTCGAAAACACTGCAAGTTAAACGACATTGAAAAGTGCTACACATGTAAGTAGCGGAAGTGAAGTGCTTGTCATTCCATTTAATCATACGCCTATAAAAGCAAAATTTACACAATCACTCCACATTCAATTAGGTACCAAATGCCGAGAACTGTCATTGATATTCTGCTTGATGCTCTGCTAAAAAATAAATGTTCTTTTCAAGAGAAATGCTTTCGTAGACATTATTGACCATGAACATTCGCGTATAGCTACATTTGGAATTTATAATACARCGTCACTAGTCAGAAAGTCCAAAGGCCCATGAGAACGAAGTAATTGGGCAATGGAGTTAAGTGGTTATCAGCACAACTTGATCGACCTCGCTTCTTTAAATAGCAGGCAGACTTTTTAAATGTCTGTAATTAAACAAAACGGAATATGTTTTCAAAATGTTTGTACATATTTTTTTTAGTTTTACTTGATATAAGTTTCTATAAGTTTATTATAATTTCGACAACAATTACTAGCACAACAATCATCTCATTGTGATTCCATTTGTCTATTTATATTTTTATAAATTGACAGACATAACCTTTATTCTTATGAATCGTTGCAAAGCTCTAATTAAGTAATTAATATCCAGACCGAATAACCAAAGAAAATCAAAAACTAAAAACTACGAGGATGTCATGAAACGTATTATTTCTGTCGATGAGTCTTGGATATATGCTTGGTGTGGTGATCCGAAACCGAAAAACCCACGTCAAAGCAGATCAAGAATCAATATTATGTTGACAGTTTTCTTCGGTTATCGAGGTGTGGTGCACACCGACTTCCTTTCGACCGGCCAAAATCTCAAAAAGGAAAACCATTTAAGTGTTATACGTCGTTTGCGCGAAGCTATTCGTAACAAGTACTCATGCAAATTGCAAAAATTATAACAGGGAAAATACCTTAAGATGATATTGGCTGATATATTCAGCATAAAGTCAGTATTGTCCGGATTAGAGAAGCATTATCGCTGAATTTCAATCATATATTTCCCACATTGACCGATATTTTCGGTCAAAAGTCAAATATAGATACTGGGGCCCACATATTCGGTACTTGGGGTCTTGAACAGTTTTCGTTGGATTTGCACAACTTTTGATCAAAAGGTACCATACTTTAAGGGAATTATTATTGCCAAATTTTATTCATATTAATTAATTCTTGATTTGTGTACTGGAAAGTGAAAGAATCAAATGGAATTTTAAATTGTGTTACATGAGAAGCAGGCGTGGTTGTTTTTTGTCCGATTTTTTATATTTTCACAATGTAATATGGGAATGTTCTAAAATGACACGTACTAAATTTAGTCGAAATCGGTTGGTCGGGCCCCGAGATATGGGATACCACCCTCATTTTCATTTTCTCAACGCGATCTCATGAAGCCTTCTAATACCGTCTTGGGATTTAATGTCTCTGGCGTAATTATTTATGGATGTAGTGAGCGGGGTCATCCTCCTATTTCATCCATTTTCACACTGTCGGTAGAAGTTCTTATAAGATTTGTACGCAGCTAATTTGGTTGTTGCAGCTTTAGGAGTTTAGGAGATATGTACATTTAACATAAACACATCTTTTTAAAATTTTTTRTCCGTAGGTGCCTTTGCTACTGCGATGCCTGTGGCGGCGGTGCGGTTACGCCCATCTACGAGCTCCAAATTTTCTTGTACCAAGGAACACATACCAATTTTCATCAAGATATCTCAAACTTTGTTACAGTTTGTACGAACGGTCGTACAGACAGACAGTCACCCGGATTTCAACTTTACTCGTCATCCGGATCATTTATATATATATATGTAATTCTATATATATCCCTATATCTATTAGTTTTAAGTGATACGTACAACCGTCAGGTGAATAAAACTATAATACTTTGTAGCAACTTTTTGCAAAGGTATAAAAAGAGGCCGAAATTATGGTCGGACAACTCTTATTKTTTTCGCCACGATAATGCACCGTCCAACAACAACTGTTAAAGGCGCTAAGTATGGAATATGTGCTCCAGTACTTAGTTATAATTGACTTTTTACGACAAATATAGGTAAATGTCTTTGATATATAATTGATCATCACGGATAATCTTTTCCTGATAATGGAATATCTGTTTCTCAAAAATGGTTTGAATAGTGTTAATATTTTCTTAGCTCCCATTGTACCTTTCACAACGATTTTCGAACATCCTGACTTTAAAACGCATATATCGCCTTAGATGTGAGTTATGTCAATGGAAATAGTAGATAATGTTTTATTGATAGCAGTATATCTTTGTACATAAAAAGGCCACCGTATAATAAAGATATATCATTCGGGTGGCTTAACTAATATGAATGGGAACAGTACATTTGTGAGGTACCTTAATGAATCTCAAGGAACATTTGATTAATATGTGGCATATTCATGTATGTAGTATTGAGAAAATTAGATAAAATCGGGTCGATACTACCTACAACTCCAGCATACTATAAATGTATAATTTTTGTTTGTTTTTTAGCGAAGCTTTTGTTGAATATGTCGGTCAGTSTATGAATTATATATGTATATAATTGCCTGGATTTCGATCATCTKKGTGACGTTTTGCACCATAAGGTATTTCGTTGGCTTTGCAAGCCCTTTCTTGCTTGTTATGATAAATTTCTTACATTTTGATGATTTTGCAAGATTTTCGATCGATTTAGATCACTGTTTWAGTAATCACTGAAAAACAACATTTTCATTGGTTGAAATTAAAAAAAACAAGTAAGGAAGGGCTAAGTTCGGGTGTCACCGAACATTTTATACTCTCGCATGATAAAGTGATAATC
>NW_017534489.1:11607-13047 GCF_001853355.1 Bactrocera latifrons
CTCAAGTTACAGCTTGCACGGACGGACGGACAGACAGACATCCGGATTTCAACTCTACTCGTCACCCTGATCACTTTGGTATATATAACCCTATTCTGACTCTTTTAGTTTTAGGACTTACAAACAACCGTTATGTGAACAAACTACTTAGCAACTTTGTTGCGATAGTATAAAAATATTTTATTTTGCATCATAAAAACGAAGAAAAGCAGCCGATTTTCACCTTATGAATTAAATCACTTTTGACTACATAGTATGTACATTGTTCTTGGACTATCGATGCAACCTTACATAATTGAGTCATGTATACCACTCAATGCTTTTATTTTTATCATCTGTCATCCCGTGATTTTTATTTTCTTTCTTAGGTATACCATGTACATATATTCCAAGCAAATTGTTTGCCGTAGTGTACATTTTTCTTTCGGTATTTTCTAGTGAGATATCATTTATTTACTGATAAAAACCTTTTTATGTCAAAATAATTTAATGCTTAATAACTCTCCCTTTGTATTTTTTGAACTAGATAAATAAATGTTCAAGAGGTTCAATAATCATTACAAATGTTTGAATTTGGGAAAAATCAGAAAAGTTAATAAATTTTGAGCGACTAGTGTAGAAGGCAGTATATAATGAAAAACCAAGCTTTTAAATTTATGATAGCAAAAGAAAAAAGTTACTTTTGTATGAACTCTCACATGTTTGGGACAATGTGATACCTCGATTTTAAAATCACTGAGCCATATTCAAAAATCGGTGTCACTAATGTTCAGATTAAATCAAAACAAATCGAAACATGTTCAACATGTTATTTATTTTAGAGCTATAATTGCAGTGATGAATTTTATCTGGTGGGGTGGGGTGGGGTGTAATTAGCAAATATCGATTGAACACTAAAAGTGGTAGTAGAAAATTAAAAACCTATATATTTTACTATAGACATAATTCAATTACCCAAATAAGATCCCTTATGTGGAACTTACATTTCACCCTATGATACATAAAATCACAATAAGGAATTATTTAATGTGTAAACATTTTGCCGAAGATTAGATATTTTTAAATACCATAAATTCAATAAAAGAGAAAAATTGCCATTGATGTTTTTGAAACTTAAAGCACCGTCTGATTAAGAAAATGTGTGAAGTTTATTTTCAAAAGTGGCTACCCTAAAGCTTTTTATATAAGTATGGTATATATGATACATATGTAGATATGCACGCGAAATTAAACGGTTATATATCTCAAGAGGTTATTATACTCTCGCAACAAAGTTGCTAAAGAGAGTATTATAGTTTTGTTCACATAATGGTTGTTTGTAAGTCCTAAAACTAAAAGAGTTGGATAAAGGGTTATATATACCAAAGTGTCAGGGTGACGAGCAGAGTTGAAATCCGGATGTCTGTCTGTCCGTCTGTCCGTCCGTGCAAGCTGTAACTT
>NW_017534489.1:13512-20544 GCF_001853355.1 Bactrocera latifrons
GACCGATTTCAATGAAATTCGGTACGTAATATTTTCTTAACACCCCGATGACATGTACGAAATATGGGTTACGTCGGTTCACAACCACGCCTTCTTCCAATAAAACGTTATTTTGAATTCCATCTGATGCCTTCTCTGTATAATATATCCATTAGGAACCAATGATGATAGCGGAATAAAACTTTACACAAATACKGTATTTGATGCGAGAGTATAAAATGTTCGGTGACACCCGAACTTAGCCCTTCCTTACTTGTTTTAAAATGCTGATATTAAGACAGATCTCTCTATTGCACAATTTTTAAGAACTAAGAACAATGACACGGACGCTGGCAATGACAATGGCAATGATAATGACGATTTTTGGCGGCATCCGTTGGCTGATTACTGGGTCAACGAATCACTACTGAGAGTGTTAAATTGTCAGCAATTTTTAGCTCGCATTATTTTTATTAAGTGTTAACGGTAGAGGCAGACGCATGTCTATATATATGTATGGATGCTTAAATATTTCAGTAGTTAGTAGAACTATTTGTATTCATTATCTATTTATACAAAACATGTATAGTATGCACATATAGTCAGCGTTTTTAATTTAACACAATTGTTTCTTGGCGATTTTCTCTGTTTCTGTACATGTTGGTTGAAACATCAAAGGTACAATTCCAATTACATCCACTGCAGTATAACAAAATACACCMGAATTATATAAAATCTGGCTCAATCGTCCTTTTAATTTAAGAATAAAATATTCAAAATAMTTAAACTAAATAATTACAATAGAAAAACTAAATTTTTTGCCAAAACTCGAGTAATTTTCCAAATTGGCCTCTTTCCCTTCAAGTTCTTTAACGTTTTTCTCGGAACAGGTTCGCTGGGAGAAGTCCACAGTTTMGATTTTCCATGAGCCTCTGTTGTGTTTTAAATACGGCATTCATCACTTTTTATTCTCATGTCTCTAAATTTGAGATTTTAAGTTAGAGACAATTTTTGAGATTTGAGACGATTTTGCTATTCTGTAAGTGACAGTCACAAAATCTATTGCATTTCATTATTCAGAGATGTTTTTACACTTGAATAAAAATAAATATGTCGATAACGAATATTAAATTTTCTATAACATAGTCAAAAAAACGTAATTATCAATAAAAATTAAAATATATGTTTACTTCGTTTCATAATATTTACGAAATTTTTGTAAAATTTATTTATTTTTAACCWTTTCGTTTTTGAGTTGCTTACAAAATATATAAAAGAAATGACAAATTGATCTCTATTCAGTATATTCAAAATGGCAGACAAGAGTTCTTTTTAGTTTTGTGACCTGCTAACTATCAGGTCTCAAATTTGAGTCAATATTTTGAGACTAACGCTGGAGACTGAGCACTCGTGGATGTCATCRAACCCAATGTGCACGCGTTTACAGTATTTCAGCTAAGTTAAGTTTACATGTTGCTTGGTAGTTTACCATATATGCTTAAACTTTTGCATTTGATCACTTTGTGSAAGTCTACAAACACTTGCAAAATATTCGAAAAGCTCACCTTTGTGGCCTACTAACGTATATCATTGAAATTTAATCCTTATATTCAGGGACAAGCCCCATAGTCGCACTGAAATTCCACACCGAGGAATGAGTGTTGCTCATTCGTATTCGTACATACATATGTACCTAAGTAGCTACATATGCAGTTCACGTGAACATGTACTAAAAATAGTAAATTATATTAGAATTTTGTTGCGAAGAAAAATGTGGTTGCCACGTCTGTTAATTGGCATCCGTTGATTCCAATCGCAACTAATACAATTTTTATATTTTGTGTGCGTTTTTATGCAAAATCTAGTGCTCTTTATACTATGTRTGGTCATACCTATGAAATTCAAAATTATTTAGAAACACGTGTTTTTAAAGTCATGGTTTAAATTTATGCATTCAAAAATTAATTTAACTGAATTAAAAAAACAAAAAATTTAATGACAAGCATATAATTAAAAATTAAAAAGGGAAATTGCTTTAGAGTTAAAATTTGTTTTAACCGAAAACTTATTTTTTAATTCAAATATTTTTAATACAAAAATCGCTACCCTACAATTTAAATACAGGACTTGATAAATTGATTACCAATTCTTTATAAGGTGTAGATATGTAATTTTCAGTGTAAAGACAATTTCGCCTCATTTCAAAGATATACTAAGAAATATAACTTAAAAATGTAATTATAACCATATTTTACACTGTGTACAGAGTAATTCGAGTTAGTAATTAGTTATTATGATCATTTGTTGTTTAATAATGAC
The DNA here is from genome assembly GCF_001853355.1 of Bactrocera latifrons. Lineage (NCBI taxonomy): Eukaryota > Metazoa > Arthropoda > Insecta > Diptera > Tephritidae > Bactrocera > Bactrocera latifrons. The sequence continues at coordinate 15,811 of NW_017534489.1, forward strand.
ATAAGCATTCGTTGTGGAGGGAAATGTGGAATTATACACACATATATATATATATATGTATCTATTTTAGTAATTTTATAGTAATTATACCCTTCACAAACAACTTTCAATTTGTGTTTCTTTCTATGCCAAATTTCGCGAAGATATTTCGTCAAATAAAAAGTTTTCCGCACAAGTCCTTGATTATGTTAGTAGCGCAAGTATATAAACCCAATGTTTATTAGAAATAATAAGTAAACTAATTTTATGTTATTAAAGGTATTCTTGGAAGAGTATAGCTTGAGTAGTACAGAAAAATACCGAATGAGGGCGTAAATATAGTTATTATTTAATGATATCGAAAATAATTTATGAATAGCGAATGGTTAATTTTCCAAACAAGTCTGTAATCGTCTTATTTGAGAAATTGTATGACCCCTCCTGATAAGTTTAGTACTTTCGATAAACTTTATGTGCATTCAGCATGCTTTTGTTCATTATCTAGACAATTTAGGCATGCACATTTGATGCTAAGGAATATTTGTCACCATTTTGTTTGTTGTAAATAAACAAACGATAGCTTATGTATATCAGCTTTCCTGGAACAATTTGTGYGCCATTATTCTTCAAAATTATTTGTTCGAAAAATTAAATTTTCTTAGCTACTTGACTGATACAGACCAAATTGAATTTCGGGTCTTTCTCTTCAGTAGTACAGTGAAACCTCTACTTGCTGACAAAAATTCAGGAACAAAGTTTTACGTTAGTTGGTTACTCCAATGACCGTACACTTAGAACACTGGACGTTACCTTTTATAAACGAATGCGCACCTCTCGATAACGAACAAGGAAATTGAATTACTGAACGAAAGTGTAAAGAAAACAACAAGAAAAAGTTTCTGGATAATCTATATACGTGAAATATGAGTACATACACAGGCACGGCTGATAAGGTTTTAGACGAGTTTACAACAGCGCTCCAGTCGTCCTTCCGAAATTATGTATGACTTCACAGTTATGACTGTCAACAGTGACGTGAGAGCCAAGTCGCGAATGCGATGACTATTTTATTGATGACAGAAGATATTTCGTGTTGTTCTAATTCAAGACCCATACTCTTCGCTTCTTTAYCAAGTCTGGAGAAAGCAGAACTAACGGCGCGGATGTTGAGGCCAAAAATATCAATATCATCAGCGTACGCCAACAGTTGYACACTTTTATAAAGTGTTGGCTTTCACGATTCATCTCTGTGGCTAGAATTATTTTCTCAAGCAGTATATTGAAAAAGTCGCCCGATAGGAATTTGCMTTGTCTGAAACCTTGTTTGGTTTCCCGATCCTGWCGRAGCTTTTGGTTTACACAGTCTTATTAGTTTTACGGGGGGAAGCTTATGCTTTGATGTTTTAAAAGCAGCTTTGAAATCGAGGAAGAGTTCGTGGTTGTCAATCCTCTTCTCACGAGTCATTTCCAAGATTTTGCATATGATGAATATCTGGTCAGTTATGGATTTTCCAGGACTAAAACCACACTGATAAGGTCCAATCAGCTTGTTGATATTTTAATATTTACATGATACGCTCGGCAGAACCTTATAAGCGTTGTTGAGAAATCTTAGCACACGGTAGTTGACGCAGATTGTGGAGTAATTTCGGCTTCTAAATTTTTTTGTCTGCAAGTGCGTCTCGTTTCCCTCTTCAACTCTTGGTATCTATCCCATCTCTCACGTCTCGTGGTCGATTGTAACGTTTCGAGGTATGTTGTGTGTTTTCTGTCTGGCTTCGTTTGCAGATGTCCATAAGGAGCACAGTTCCCGTATATCGGTTTGCTGATGAGTGTTCCCTGAGAGCAAGAGTGCAAGTCGAGTAGAAAATCGTGTTTTCCTGCACGGAGTAGTGTACGGAACTTTGCTGCAACAAGATAGTGGTCCCAGTCTATGTTAGGACATCGGAGTGTTCGCACGTCTAAAACACTGGAGACGTGTATACCGTCTACCACAACATCATCGATTCAGTTTTTGGATTTTCGATCTGGAGATAGTTTGATTAATTCTTCTATGCTGGAAGCTTGTACTTCGTTCTGAAGATAGCTAGGTAGTTTGATTGATTCTCCTATGCTGGAATCTAGTAATACATATGACCATATTTCTGGCCCCGGCGAAGTTGATCGGCCTCAACCCATTTGGGGAGGCTGAATTAGTCGACCGTTGTGTCAAAGATACCGCTCAACCACCCTTCTCACCCTGTAGTTAATGTTTGGAAATAAACATTTACTTGACACATGAAGATTATTAAATATAGTAGTATTTATAAAGTTCGACCTTCTTATATCAAAATCTACCAAATTGAAAAAACACTATAAATCGTAGACGTGCGGGGACATAGGTATTGCAATGTATACTACTGCAGTCAGTTTTAGGATTGAATAGAAAAATTTCACAAAACAAARCTATGTGGGCCAAGTTTTAAGAACYTTTCGAGAACTTCTTCTGCAGTGACTTCAGTGACATGATGTGTTTGCAGAAACGTTCAATCTAGCTTGAAGCATGTTCGTCTTCAGCCACGAAACTATGAGGTAAAGGTTTACATCTCATTTCTTCATCGCTTCCAATGCATTAGTCGATAACTTCTTGTCTTTGGACTTTTGCTTTTACCCCTAATGGCAATGTCAGTGATCAAGTTAAAACGTCGCATGACGTTGCCATTATCCAAAATACGTTTGAACCTATATATCAAGAAGTAATTAAGATTTTCCATTTATTTAGTTTTCAAACCACATACTTTTCTGAAAGCGGCAAACTCAGTTGAAATCCATTCAATACTTCTCTAGAAAAGCGCRTCTTCAAATTTTCGCCGATTGTATCCAACATTGAAACATGCAGTATTTTTCGCAAGTTTTCGCTCAGATATTTTCTCGTTTTGTTTGTCGGTCGCAGATTCCGCATACGTTAGTAATAAKTAATTTAGCCCTTGTTGCAAAATTCCCCCATAGCCCACCTTTGAATCCGCCACTGGTAAAAATATGTAATATGTATGTATATAAGTAAGCGGCAAATGGCAACGTTTAATGACTAATAAAAGTATTGGTTTTATAAGTACATCAATGCCTCTTTGGAACAAATTTTTGTGTTGTTTCCATTCTAAATTTTAAATTTGGCATGAACGTGACTTTTTCATATGTCACTTGTAACTAGCTGCTTCAATCGCTATATTACATGGGCCGTGACATCGCGCCATTATCAAAAAATCTTTATTACAAATATTTCGTTATGTTATGAATATTTCGATTAATTAGTTCTCAATTTATTGGTTCTAAAGTMACGCTCCCGCTTCTATTTTTGTTTATAATTAAAGAAAGCCAATTTCGTGTTTCCGTAAAATAGGTTATTTTAAAATGAAATTTAGTGAGTTAGTTACTATCATTAGCATCTCAAATGTATATAAATTTTACAAATTTTTGTATGCAAATGAAAAAAAAAAACTCTCCGATACGTGCAATTTTCCTTTTTCACCAACACAATTCTCCGGCTCATTCAGCTTGTGATGCCATCGATTAATTGAAAAATTACGCAGTGAACTAGGCTCTCACTATTCATCATTATTCTCTAAAATACTTGCTATTCGATTAATTAAAAATTTTCCTATCATATAATGCATTAATTATATGTACGTATGCATGTGTATACACATATATGTATGTACGTACGCATATCTGTAAAGTTCGGTCACGGTCGGCTTACTTAATCGCTTTAATTAATTACTTTTTCCTTTGATTGCATCAAAGAGATTAGGAATAAAATTAATAAAAAGTCAAGCAAATGTGATAATAAGAAAATAGGAATGCGTAAATCCAAAGCGAGATTAAAATAATTTATTTGTAAACATAAAAATGACAGCCATAACTATGTCAGTGGACTAAGCTAATAACCATTATCAAACAATTACCATATTAGTTTGCAAATTCAAATCATTGTGTAAATTTTCCCGGCAGAGAGTAGTTCAAACGTACTAGGTCCTATTGGACTATATACATAAATGTATACATATATTTGTACATATGTATATATTGTATTCCTCATTTTATGGGTAGATGTATACAAAGGTAATGTACAGACAAATATGAAGGTGATGTGATTAATTAGTTAACGGTATTACTGATGATCGCTCAGACTATGTTAGCTGAGTACGTGTCTTTCAATGAGATTTGGTAGGCTTAGTAATTCAGTGGAATACTTAAGTATAAAGTATACACACTTTTCGCAATTCTTTATCCTCTAAATGTTTGAACCTCCTCGTATAAACCTAATTCTATAGCTATATTAGTTGAGTAACATCAATGTATACATCTTAGRAGATAAGAGAAATTCGGTTAAACATTAATTGTGATGCATTGGTTTTAAACGTCAATTATTATATATTCTCAATGTCTAATTTATATGTGAATAATGTAAACTTTAAACCTTTGGCTGTACTCGGTTTTTTTTTTATCTAACTGTATATAAATCATATTAAAACAACGATTGATGAATATTTGCTAAGTTTGAAGTACACTATTCTTTTTCAAATCCTCCGACAAGCGGTCTATCAAAGGAAAATTAAACACAAAAGACGCACCGATGACGCTAATCGAATTACAAGCGCAATTGCAATTACGGTTATACGAGAATATAGTACTAGGTTGCAGCGAAACTGAATAAATGACGGCAATTGCAGATAGCCACTTGCATACATAGTAACATATTTAAAAAGTGTGTATGTA
>NW_017534489.1:21543-23143 GCF_001853355.1 Bactrocera latifrons
AACAATATATTGCATGTAATTATGCACGAATTCGAAATTGAACATATGCATTGTCATTAGCAGGGTTGCTTTTTCAAGTAACATTTCAACAGCCCTCCTCAATGCAGATGTTCTTACAAATCCTTTGTATCTTATTTCATATTCAATAACCCCAAAAGCTCGCTGTGCTTCTTCTTTGGTAAATTCTTCGTCAATATGTCAGCTATCATCTGGTTTGTTGATACATATTCCAATCTGATTTCACCTCGTTCAACTATATCTCGCACAAAATGATACCTGATGTCTTTTTCTTAGTCCTTGCATGGTACACTGGATTCTTTGCAAGGTGCTAAGCACTAAGCTTGTCCCCATATAACACTGTTGATGTTCGTACATCACCACAACCTATTTCTATAATTATKCGTCTTAGATGTAACGCCTCTTTTACTGCAGATGACATAGACAAATATTCTGCCTCGGTGCTACTCAAAGCAACACAATCTTGTTTTTCTGATTTCCAGGAAATCGCACCACTTGCTAAGAAAAACACATAGCCAGTATAAGATCGGAGGTCAATTCTATCGCCGCCCCAGTCTGCATCTGCATACCCCTTAGGTGGTTCATTGTTACGCTGTGCCAGCTTTGCTACGGAATGGAAAATATCAGCGCGCCTATTGTAGACTGATAAGATGTCTGGTCTACCTTCTTGCAAACGTCGCTGTCACATGCCACTTGAAAACCAACATCTAGTGGTGTATATGCCGTCTGCATTCACTTATACGATTTTGCCGTAACAATTCTTTTATGTACTGTGACTGCCCAATTGAAATTTCGCCCAATTCGCCATCTCGCTCTATCTGCATACCAAGAAACATATGGAGAGAACCTTTGTCGACGCACTCGAACCTTTCACATATTTTTGCTTTAACGTCAACCGACACTTCCTTTGACTGGCATGCTAAGAGAAGATCGTCAACATATACAAGTATCAAACAAAGATTACCTTTTATGTCTTGCTTATAAAGGCAGTGTTCACTCTCACACTGAGTAAACCCAATGTCACGCAATGCTCTATCTAGCTTCGAATTCCATTCCCTGCCACTTTGTTTCAGCCCGTATATAGCCTTGTTTAATCGCTATACCTTACGCTGATTATCGCCACTACAATAACCCTTCGGCTGCCTCATATAAACAACATCTTTCAGCTCGCTATTTAAGTATGTTGTGCATACATCCATTTGGTGCAGGAAYTTTTTAATTCTGCAGCCAACGCCAAAACTAACCTTATGGTTTCGAAACGACAAACCGGAGAGAATGTGTCAATATAATTAACACCGAACTGCTGCGAACAGCCCTTCGCGACCAAACGCGCCTTATAGCGTTCAATGTTGCCGTGCTTATCTCGTTTAAGGCTATATACCCACTTGYAGCCAAGAACCGCATATCTACAAATGACCATGTATCGTTTGCACTGAGAGCCWGGKGSTCCCTGTCCATCGCATCTTGCCACAAAAACGCCTGCTCACTTGCCATCGCTTCTTCATATGTTTGTGGAATTTCAACATCACTTGTGTTCATAGCATTCAACACATTATATTGCTTCTTAGGACGCCCTGGCCTA
>NW_017534489.1:23859-34194 GCF_001853355.1 Bactrocera latifrons
ACGTTCTTTGATCTATTTTCTGTTGCTTTTGGATGTGGCTGCACTTGTATTTTACTTATCATGCATGTTTTACATGCCGGCTTCTGAGAAAAATTCACTTCATCCATCCATGTACCAACAATTTATTTCGAAGTTCTGCCAAACTCGAATAATTCAGGTGCCCATACCTATTATGCCAAAGTATTGCATTACTCTGAATGATACTGAAATAGCTGATGCGTTTATTTTCGAAGATAAACAAGTTGTTTATTATTTTCAATCGTAGAATCTCAACACCATGCTTTTTCACCATAGCTTGCTTGTTTGTGAAACTGACATCGCATCCCATTTCAACAACACGACCGACCGAGATAAAATTTCCCCTCATACGTGGAACGTGATCAACTCAGAATGTTCCACAAAGTTCGAGAACATGTTGCGATCGTAACACATGTGTGCTGTTGCGCCACAGTTCAAACACCATTTCATTCTGTTAAACATGTTGCAGCCCGATGTTGCTAACACAGTAAATGAATACTGTTTCTGTTGCTTCAACTTGTCATTTTGTTGCTCGCTCCCCTTAGCAACACAATTTGCCTTTATGTGCCCACGCTGTCCACTATGAAAGCAAATGACATTTTTGACTGTTTGCCTGCAAATTTTTTTTTTGCTGCCCTGTGCCGACTTCGCTGCAAATGCCTGCTGAACGCTACCTTCAACTTTTGTGACTGCGTCGCCCATGTTGACTCTACGTTCGCTTTCTTCGAGAAGAAGACTATCTCGCGTTTTGACAAAGTTTTCAAACTCTTTCGGAAGACTCGATAGTAATAATATGGCAATAAGCTCATCATTGAGCGAAATGCCCACTTCAGCCAACTTATCTTTGGCCGTGGTAAACGCATTTAAGTACACTGCTACTTTTTCACCTTCAAGCAATTTGAGGTTAAGAAGCCTCTTATACAATGATACCTTTCATAAGGGGGCCGCTTGGCTGGTACACTTCCCTAAGCCTTTCCCATGCATCTGCTGCCGTCTTATAGTTCTTCAAATAATTTAATTGTGAGGGCTTTACACTGAGTGTAATCATCGCAAGTGCCTTCTCATCCTGCGCCGTCCACTTCGCCACAGCCTCATCRTCGGTGCCTGCTTCTGCCTTTGGGGACTCGCCCGATGCAAGTTTCCATAGCTCTGCATATACCAATACACTTCGCATTTGGATACTCCAAGAATCAAAATTATTCTCATCCAATTTCTCTATTTGGTACATAGCACTCATCTTGCTAATTTATAACTTTACTTTGTTCACCGTTACTTATAGCGAGGCCTGGGCCCATAACCCATTTATATTGGAACCGGTGTCAACCAGTATTTTAATAATTATCTGCTTATTATTTTGTGTAGATTTTAAATGAAACGCGCAGCCGTAGTATTCGTCTTAACGATTGAAYAGTTTATTGAGAAGTAACAAAATGRAATCGGGAACAATATATTGCATGTAATTATGCACGAATTCGAAATTGAACATATGCATTGTCATTAGCARGGTTGCTTTTTCAAGTAACATTTCAACATTTTGCATTCAAATATGGTAGTGAGGAGTCAATTATTCTAAACAATTAAGGCAAAAGTAATCGTGTCTAAGAAGTCCCCTACCATAATTGTTGGAAAGTCAGCGGAGTCCCACAGAGTAGCTAATTATGCTCTCGCTACAAAGTTGCTAAAGAGAGTATTATAGTTTTGTTCACATAACGGTTGTTTGTAAGTCCTAAAACTAACAGAGTTAGATGTAGGGTTATATATACCAAAGTGATCAGGATGACGAGTAGAGTTGAAATCCGCATGTCTGTCTGTCCGTCCGTCCGTTTGAGCTGTAACTTGAGTAAAAATTTAGATATCATGATGAAACTTGGTACACGTATTTCTTGGCTCCATAAGAAGGTTAAGTTCGAAGATGGGCAAAATCGCCCCACGACCACGCCCACATAATGGCGAAAACCGAAAAAATATAAAGTGTCATAACTAAGCCATAAATAAAGATATTAAAATGAAATTTAGCAYAAAKRATCGCATTAGGGAGGGGCATATTTGGACCTAATTTTTTTATAAAAGTGGGCGTAGCCCCGCCCCCTACTAAGTTTTTTGTACATATCTTGGAAACTACTATAGCTATGTCAACCGAACTCTACAGAGTTATTTCATTCAGGCATTTCCATATACAGTTCAAAAATGGAAGAAATCGGATAATAACCACGCCCACCTCCCATACAAAGATTATGTTGCAAATCACTAAAAGGGCGTTAACCGACTAAGATAAAACGTTAGAAACACTAAATTTTACGGAAGAAATGTCAGAAGGAAGCTGCATCCATTTTTTTTTTAAATTGAAAATGGGCGTGGCGTCGCCCACTTATGGACCAAAAACCATATTTCAGGAAGTACTCAACCGATTTCAATGAAATTCGGTATATAATATTTTCTTAGCACCCTGATGACATGTACGAAATATGGGTGAAATCGGTTCGCAACCACGCCTTCTTCCAATACAACGCTATTTTGAATTCCTGTATAATATATACATTAGGAACCAATGATAATAGCGGAATAAAACTTTACAAAAATACGGTATTTGATGCGAGAGTATAAAATGTTCGGCGACACCCGAACTTAGCCCTTCCTTACTTGTTTTACTTGAAATTTCGTACTAATCGAACTTAATCGRATTTCTTTGCGCTGGTACCTGTTTAACTGTTTTTGCTTTACTTATATAATTATTTATTTACATTGCTAGATTCTGRSAGCAGATGTTTGTTTTAWTAAATTTGTAGCCCAGGGTAGATAATTTTGAAAACAAAAAAACCTTAGTGTTCAAACCTAATTSCAGCGTCTGCTCACCAGAGATGCGACGCGATATATTAATTTATATAAAGTTTATACTACTCGCTTAGCGAGGTTGTGCCCTGGGTTTGGGACCCGCCATATAGAAACCACTCCCAATGAAAACAAAGCAACAGTTTCGGGTGAAAGACTTTGATGACGCCCATAGGCGGCCATATAAAGGAGAACAAATTCGGTGTGGCATTCGCGGTGGATGTGTATCTAGCCACGTCATTTCAAGCTCCTTACGTATAGCTGCAAGCGARAAGATTAATTTTTGGAAGGGTCGAAAGAACAGCTGGTACGATAAGGACTGCCGTGTCGCAGCACGGAGAACCCAGACAGCTTACCTCGCAACTATGCGATCGACCTCATCTGATCGTATTAGAGTCAGATAAGCCTTCTTAAAATCGCATATAAGGTCTTACGAAGGGTGGTGTGTGAAAGACTGAAGCACACCATCAAGAAACTGATTGGACCTTATCAGTATGTTAAAACTTCTGCTGTAGAAAATATTACGAGCTAAAGATTTCGGCGAAACTACCGAGTCCTATAATAAAAAATTTTACATCAACATCTTATGATCAATACTTTTGTGAAAACTTCTATAACCAAGTTTTGGGTTTATTTTATCTTGTCCAATCATTTTGTTTCTTTCACGAAATTTGGTGTAAACTTACCTTCTTAGGCCACACAAATATTGTAATTCTGTAATATATATTATTTATATTTTCTTYTAACTTTGACTTAATATCGAAAAAAATATCAATTTTCAATAAAAAATTGTAACGTATGCTTTTTTTTTATATAAACGGTAAGTTTTTTGTATGAAAAAATCTCAACTTCTTGATGATTTCCAAATTATGTATATACATTACTATCGTAAGGTTTTTCAAAAAAAAAAAAAAGAACCGCACTAAAGGTCGGTTTTTTTATTGCTAATACTATGAATTAATAGGTAGATGAAATAAAATAGCTTTGGATTGTTTGGTAAGGTGTTTTTGGGTTTTTTTTTTTTGAGAAAATTTACCAAACTAATGAAATATTTTTTATACCAACAGAAAGTAAAGATTTCAACATATATAAGGCTTACTGGCGTTACGTTTGACGTGATAATTTTTGTTCGAAAATTGTGTCTTTTTTCGATTTCAGCTGGAAGTAAGGTTACTACCTTAATATTTTAAATAGAAAATATGGAGTATTTGGGAGATAAGACGGTAATTTTATGTCAAATTTCGTTAATGAAACCTCGTTTTTGTACAAAATAGAAATACAAATTTCACAAACTTTAGTGTTTAAATTTCTCACACAAATTTCGATTTTATTTAAAAAAGGTGTTAATATAAAAATTGTAAATTACTTTTCATTACTCAAAACATTGACATACTATATAACTTTTTCTATAGGGGTCGTAGCTTTGCCAGAAATAATGATAAAGTGTTTTTTCCTTTTATTGATGTATTTCTTACACTTTTAACCATTTTCAAAGGCTTTCTGCACTAATCTATTAATAATAATGCATAAAATATTGCTACATCTTTGCGATGAATATTGTTATGTTGACGTAAATATTGGGTTTTAGTAATTGGAAACAAAAACTCAAGTACACTTCCGTAATATCAAACGCTGATGCAGCCAGTCCCATACTATAACCTAAATATATCAAAATAGTGATTTCCGACGTTGTATTGTTAAGATATATGGGATTTGGAGATGCATGAAAATGAAAATTTGTCAGGGCCTTGATWTTAACTCTATATCTCTTATATAATGATTTCCGATTGACTATTTCTATACATACTCAATATATCTATCAAATTTTACCACTTTGATTGAGTTTAAATCGCCATTATCTCATTTAAGTTAAGATACTTAGATTTGGTTGTAATCTATTCACAAATTTCTTCGAATAATGGATGTTGAATTTAAACATTTTGAATTTTCCCGGAAGATTTATTAATGTAATGTTATATATTTCTTGATCACACAAATTTTTTTCCATAAACGAGAATATTTTCCCCTTTTGAACTTAGCAAATTAAAAAATAGTAAATTTTCGCCGACAAGAATACAGAGTTAAAATTTGAATTTATCGTTTTATGAACGTATTTGTAAATGCCCTAATAAATATTTTTTTTTTTAATTTCAGCTTTGGTTGGCTCATTGACCATTGGTACCACCTTTTTATTCTCACCAGTTGCAGGTGTCTTGACAGACAAAATTGGATTACGATTGACAACATTAATTGGTGGCTTACTCTCCGCCACAGGTTTACTCCTCTCATCATTCTTTACGTTAAACATCCACGCTATGTATTTGACGTATGGTGTTATGTTTGGTCTGGGTGCCGCATTGGCCTACACTCCAACATTGGCAATTTTGGGGCATTATTTTAAACGATATTTAGGAAAAGTAAGTGGATTTGTTACAGCCGGCTCCAGTGTATTCACAGTAATATTACCGTCAAGCTTGGACTATTTGTTACGAGATTATGGTTTGGAAACTATGCTGCAAGTTATGAGTTTGGTGTCATGCTTCATAATTGCTTGTTCCTTCGTTTATAAACCTTTACATCCTCCGCCATGTCCGCCGCAAAAAAAGCCTGGTCGTTCACGCATTAATATGATTATTCGCTCCATTATCAACGTAGACATCTGGAAACGCAAGAAATATGTGATATGGGCGCTTTGTGTCCCCATAGCTTTGTTCGGCTATTTTGTGCCCTATGTGCATATGATGAAGTTCGTGCAGRAAACTTTTCCTGGAAAAAGCAAAAATCTGCCTGTGATGTGTATTGGCGTTACATCCGGCATAGGCCGATTGATATTCGGAATTATTGCCGATCTGCCGAGAGTTAACCGTATATATTTGCAACAGTTATCGTTAGCGTGCATTGGTGTGATAACGTTATTGTTGCCATTAACCAGCTCATATGTATTACTAATTGCTTTCACATTAATAATGGGTTTATTTGATGGCTGCTTTATTTCTCTTCTAGGTCCCATAGCGTATGAGTTATGTGGACCTTCTGGTGCAACGCAAGCCATTGGCTTTTTATTAGGACTAAGTTCGTTTCCTTTAACAATGGGACCACCCATTGCAGGGTGGATCTATGATCAAACCGGCTCATATACTTTGCCCCTTCTTTTGGCTGGAATACCGCCCATATTGGGTTCAACAATTATGTTCCTAATACGATGTGTTCCGAATGACAGTGATTATGAAGCGAATGTGTTAAGCAAGCCGAAAGCAGAGAATGGAATGATACTAAACGCCAATTGGAAAAATGCAGGTAAATATATTTCATTATAAATTAATACTGAAAAGATATTAACTTAAGCTTGCAGTTTTATTAYTTTAATTAAAATTTTTTCTTTTGAATTTTATAACTCAATAAAAAAAAAATTCCGCGGAACTGTGAGTTTTGCAATTTTGTAATTTAAAATCAATTTTTATCATTGAGTTATAAAATTCATAAGAAAAACAATTTGCCGCAAAATAATCAAACTCCATCCATTAATATCTTTTAAGCGTTTAGGTTTACGAAAGAATCGTAAGAGACCATTTACGAAATCTATAAAACGAATTTCTTTTAATAATTTTTTGAAGTACGGGRGAGATTTATGAAAAGGTGTCTACGAACCTACTTTTCAGAGTACCAAGCGAAAAAAAAGATTCGTGTTCTTACCCACCCACACGCTTAAAATTTTTGCTATTCCTTTACGAAAGAATTTCTTTATTAACTGATTTTAAGTAAAATAACAAAGTAGTTTTTAAAATACGAGCTTTTAAACTGGCCACAAGTTTTTCTTCGAAKTTTTGGTGCTCACGCATTGTAAATATATTTAGCAAGTAAGATTTCATGCAATTTAGAAGAAAAGAATCATGTTTACTTACCTTAACAAACAAATAGTAAAATTTTGGCAATATTTTTATTTCCATAGTTCAATCAAAGACTGAATAATGGGTAGTAAACTAATAGCACTAATTTATTCTATAAAATCAATAAAATATAACCAATATATCAACGCCTGTGTGGTTTCGTTTTAGTTTCTTCTAATAACTAACTTTATGACAACTTTGTTCTTTACTAAATCAGAAATATTAGAAAACGAGAAATGCATTAAAAAAAATTGCGCTACTTCAGAAATATGTATGTAAATACATGTGTCATATATTTTATATTTGGATTATGTGTCATTTGTATGCTTTGCTATATACATATGTAATAAGATAATGAACAATCTATTCAATTCTTTTAGAGCAAAATTTCAATGCGCCGTTGTTGAGAGGATCTGAGGAAACAAAATGTGCTGACAGGAGATGCGTATTGGCAGACTCTATTCGCAAAACGAATTCCTCTGAGTCAGGTATTAGTCGATATTTTATGGCCGGTAAACTTTCGGTAACTTTAGAAAAACGTAGAATTATAACTGCTTGTGTTCATGATGCTCCCAGTAGTGAAATAACTAGTCATCACATTTGCTCAAAAACTGCTTTGCTTGATACGCGTTGCATGTCAATATCGGTTGCGGATGACGAAGACTTGACAACTGACGAAGCTTGTTCATCAACAGTCGAGCGCTCTTACGAGTACGTCACGCAAAAACGCCGTTATGCATATTCGATTTATTAACTTTTGTATATTCATTTATATATGTATGTATGCAATCGTATATATTTATTTATTGTTTTTAATTAAACCAATTTAAATGAATTAGAAGTAACATTCAAATGCATTTGGAGTCTACGTTTCATACATATAGTATACACATATAAACCGATTAGTATTTACTTGTATTACATATTTATGTATATATGTAAATGCCCATGTGCAATAGGGTGTTTCTTAAAAAATAGAATGAACTGTTTTTTAGTTTAACCGACTCAATTYGCAACTCCACAAAATAAGATATTAGCAAACAAATAAGGTGCGCTAAGTTCGGGTGTAACCGAACATTTCATACCCTTTCATACTTTCAAAGGCTAGTTCTCATCTGATTTTATCTATTTTACAAGGATACACTGTTATTAGAAATATACGCTCGATCAGTTCTTTTAAAGTAACTCCAACATTGGCCGATACATGTACATATCACGTATAAAGTCAACTGAAAGTTTTGTCCACTAGTGCCTGTTTATATCTTAATTAAGTATTTAGTAAAGTTATTTTATAGATTTTTGATTAATAACATTTTGTGGACGCGGCAATGATCCGTTTATTCTTTTGTGCCAAGGAACACGTGTATCAAGTTTCATTAAGTTTCTAAGTGTTTGCAAAGGCGCACATAGGAGCATTTRGTCTCAAAAACCGCACACAATTATTTCAAATGATTTTATGAATGAAAATTAATAAAAATGCATGATTAAATATAATAATGCAATATATTAAAATAAAACAAGTAAGGAAGGACTACGTTCAGGTGTAACCGATTATTTTATATTGATATATTTGAGAAGGAGGTAGTGCCAACCAGATTTTATCTATTTTTGCTCATACCACATACTACTAATATGTCACATACTTAAAAAAAAGTTTTRTTTCATTTATGTACCTTACATAAAATGAGCAATCATATGGAGCAAGGTCAAGTGGATATCCAAAAATCTTGGTGATAGTTATATATGTAGGTGGGTGGGTTGTGTTGAAGGGTTTTTTAAGTCTCCTCTATTTCACGGACTGACTGACGCCTAATCTGTTCTAAATGTCTCARTTTTGYCATAATTACATTTGCCGCTTCGCTGACAGCTTTCCACTTTACAAAGGACTCGCACATAAGTGCTGTCAAATTTTCCACCGTAATACTACCTCCAAGGATGGTTTTCAGCTTTTCCCTTATACCTGAAAACCGAGGACAATAAAAGAACACATGTTCAGAGTCTTCTATACACTCTGTACACGTCGGACAGTATTGACTAAAGTCATGACGATACTTGAATAGGTAGCTTCTGAAGCAACCATGACCACTGAGTATTTTGGTAAGGTGGAAATCCAGGTCTCCATCTTGTCTACCTATCYACAAATGTATGTCCGAAATGAAGTTTGCCACCGTTGCTGCCACATTGCAATGCTTTTTCTTCTCGCTTCTCTTTTTGCTGTGGTAGACGTCTCTGATAGGTTATATATTCGAGCGAATTCGTCTCCCTGGATGTCAATAGGCGCCATACTGGCTAATACCTCAGCAGCGTCACTTGAAATGGTTCGAAAAGCACTTATCACCCGTATTGCTGAAAGCCTATGTACTGTGTTAATTCTGTCTCTTATACACATCTCGGAAAGCACTTATCACCCGTATTGCTGAAAGCCTATGTACTGTGTTAATTGGYCTAGCATATGATTTTGTTTCTAGCGCYTGTATCCATATTGGAGCCGCATACAGGATCACTGAGCTTATTGCCTTGGCTATTAAACATCGTCGGCTGGAACGCATACAGCCTTTATTTGCCATCATTCGAGATAACGCATTAYATATTTTATTTGCTTTACTTGTCGCATTTTCCAAGTGGTCCTTGAGCTTTAGTCTTGAGTCCACTGTTACCCCAAGATACTTCAGCAGCGGCTGTGAAGTAATCTCACATTCTCCTATGGTCAGTGATATTTTCTCCTCAATTTTCCTTGAGCTTATGAGCAGGACTTCTGTTTTCCGCTCAGCCAGCTCTAGACTCATGGTAGCAAACCATCGGCGCAGACCATTTATGCTGTCATTGCATTTGATACGGAGGTCATCCAGATGTTCAGCTACAGCTACCACTATGAGATCATCCGCATAAGCGATTGTTTTCACATTTTTTGGTTGCGGTATTCTTAACACCCCGTCGTACATAAGATTCCATAGCAGCGGGCCTAAAACCGAGCCTTGCGGTACTCCTCTGGAGATAGTGTAGCTCTGAGTGCCCTCGTCCGTCTCGTATAGCAATCTCCTATTTTGAAAATAACTCATTATAATATTTATCAGATAATGAGGAGCGTGTATATCGTGTAGAGCTTTTATTATATTTGCCCACTTTGCGGAGTTGAACGCATTCTTCACATCCAGAGTTATTAGCGCGCAGTATTTTGTCCTATCACCTTTCCATCTTTTTCCATTTATTGCATATTTTGCAGTATCAACTACTTCTCTTAGTGCGTCAATAGTGGACCTCTTTTTAATAAAGCCGTATTGTCTCTCTGATAATYSGCCGGCTTTTTGGATTGCTAACTCCAAGCGGTTTCTTACAATGCTTTCGTACACTTTCCCAATTGTGTTGCATGCTCGATAARGTCGATAAGATGAAGGTTCTTCTGGTGTCTTATTTGGCTTTGGCAGTAGAACCATACGCTGTATCTTCCACGGATCGGGGAATACCTCTTCTAATATACACGCATTGTACATGTTAACAAATACTCTGGGCCTTAGAGTTATTTCTTCTTTAAGGGCTCTATTTGGTATACTATCTATTCCTGGCGCTTTGGAGTTTTTGATTTTTTTCACAATATCCAATA
>NW_017534489.1:36224-46050 GCF_001853355.1 Bactrocera latifrons
TACTTTGTTGAAGGGGTCAAGTTTTCGCGCAATTGTATCTATTTAAGGCGCAAAGATACACTGTTATGAACCAAATATGTTCTGCAATTTTCATTGAGATTACTCAAATATTGGGGGATATATCCAACATAAAGTGACCTAGAAGTCCTAAAATCTTTATATTAGGTATATGGGGGCTCAGGAAAGTATTGACCCGATTCAACAAAATTTTGACACAATGAAATACTATTGTCAGAAAAGRATTCTGTGTGARTTTCAATTGTTTTATATGAGAAGTATTCGTGGTTGTAGTCCGATTTCGCTCACTTTCACAGAGTGACACAGGAAAATAAAAATAATGCTACGTTCCAATTTTTGTCGAAATCGGTCAGTCGGGTCCCGAGATATGGGATTTCACCAGAAAGTGGGCGGTGTCATGCCTATTGTCCAATTTTCACACCGGCTCCAATAGAAACCCCTTATACCATCTATATACCACCCGTATAGAACAATTAAGCAGGATTTCAGTATTTAATTAAAAATAAATAAATAAAGCAGTACTCATTTTATGCAACTTACTAACATTTTTCAACGCGCTTTTTTTAAAGGGGGGGGAAAGACGGGGAAAATATTTAAGCTTATATGTTAGGTATTTCTACTCCTGTAGTTTACTAGGAAAAATAATTCATAGCTCGACCTCGCCCGACACTATAACAAAAGCACTAACTTCTAAAAAAATTTTAAAAAAGATAGTTTTTTTTAATGATTTATTATTTTCCCGAAAAAAACATAATAATATTAAAAACATACCATGTTGTCCTGAATCCATAAAAAATATTTTCAAGAATTCCGTTCACGCAATAAAAAAACCGCTTTCAATTTCGTGAACAATGGAGAGTTTCGCGAATAAGCATGTGCGTTCTGAACGAAGTCMAGGTTCCGACTACGTGTGTGGCAAATACCGACCTGAAGGTCATTCATTTAGTCGGTTTATTGTGGAACGATTATTTAGGTACCAAAAAAAAAAAAAAAACCAATTTTGACTACCATCGCTGAAGTTTGTAAATTTCAATTTTGTACGGTTTTTGAGGGTAAATGCTCCTATGTGAGGTGGACAGACAGACAAACAGTCGGAATTCAACCCGCCTCGTCATCCCGATCATTTATATATTATATATATAACCCCATATCTAACTCGATGATATTTAGGTGATACAACAAACAAATTATTGACTTAGTGGTTGGGGATTAGAGTTTCATTTTATGAAGTTCATATTAATATTTAATTAAAAATTCTCCGAGTTTCGTTACTTATTACATACAGATTTTTTTACGGGTGAAGTTTACAAAAATACGAATGATATTAAATCCATTCCTTAGATCGCAAGGCAAAGAGTTTTGATTGATAATTAATTGCGTATTTGTAAGTAGTAATAAGTGAATAATTATGATTTTTATGTYTTTTATTGGTTATCAACTCATAATTATACCCTAAACAAAGTTGAGTCGATTTAGTCATGTCAGTCCGTCTGAATATACGCGAACTAGTCTCTACGTTTTTGAGATATCGCTATAAAATATTTCACACGACCTTTTCCCACCAAAGAGCTGCTCATTTCTCGGACAACTATAGCTTATATCTGTCATATAAACTGAACGATCGAAGTCAAGTGCTTATACAAAAAAACTTATTCATTTGTCAAGGTATCTTTATGAAATTTGACACATTTTATTTTCCAAGGCATATATATTGTTCATATCAGACGACTGTAGCTTATAGCTGCCATCGAAACTTATCGAACAAAGTCAGAATAAAGATCTTTTTATAGCCTATATGCCTATGAAGGCTTTTGTAGGTTCGGTACAGCCAAAGTTAACGTTTTTTTGTTTTTATTTAACTAATTTTCAATTACTAATTTTATCACATTTATATTCAGCGTTTTGCATTAATTTTTTTGTACATATATGTWTATACATATATACTATGTATATAAGTACAGTTATATATATATTTAATATTTTACTGCAAGACAGTTGACGGTTGGAAAAATAAAATAGTAAACAATGAATAAGAAATCGTCACGTGCGCAATGTTTCAAACTAGAGTTTCCAACTACATCTTACACCACTGCCGCTAGTCGCTATTAATTAATTATGCACATACGTACATATATGCTCACTGTTAATAATAGCTTTCCGTACTAATTATATGGTTTTAATTTTTAAATAACAAATTTTATTGGGTCTCAATTAACATGGCTGCTTTTATATCATGCTTGATATTACATATGTCTACGCATACAAATATCAATATATCATACGGGCTTTTGTACATATACATATATATGTAAGTATCAACAATATATTAAAAAAAAAAATCGTTAATAAAGTTCTTACTTACGTTGTTATCAGTTTTCCAATGTACATATACCTGTAAGTTGAATTAGTTTAAATAAATGTTCTTATTCGTCAATAAATTTTTTCTGATAAGAGACTTTCAATACTTTTTCAGCGCCCCACATTGAAGTTGATCGATGCTAGCCAAGAGAATACATATCATACATGTACATACATACATATCTATGTATAAACCAAACGTAACTTAATGATTCCTAGTGCCTTCAGGGATTTATTGGTCGTATGTGTTGCTATTGTAGATACTGTTCCATCTGTCGAAATAAAACCGATGAAATACTGTTACATATCAGCAGGCGTTAATTTAAGATTTTTTTTTTATTAAAATACCTAAGGTATGCAATATATGGAGGATCTACGTTGGGTACATAAGTAAAGACCAATTTCATTAATTATAATAAAAAAGCAGGTTTCTAAATCAGTTATAAATTACATGAGTTATTATTTTAATAATCATTCAGCTATAAATGTAAAAACGTATTTAATTATATAGAAACAATAGATCTGTCAATAAGAAATTGAGAAATCAGGATAAATATTGTCATTGAAGTATTTTACTCACGCATTTATGTATGCACACAGCTCGAAAATATACATACATATACTGGTATATATATACATACGTATATGGTCATATGCTTTTGATAATGTGGTTACAAAAATCTTGAAAAATTTATATAACGATGACTTAGCAATAGGAATAGTGATTTTTCTATAAAAAATATGTTCTGCCCATATTTTTACATAAATATTCATAAATAAAAATAAAGTTTTTTAATTCGAACTTGAATATAAGTGTTTTGCAATTTTACAAGAGTATCTAAGTATTTATATATATATTTTTTCCCGTAATTCCTAGGTGGAACATAGGGCCTCCATTATTTACATATATTAAAATTCTAAAGCGAAGTTAAAAAAAAATACCAAAATGTCAGTTAGAATAAATGAGAAAATAATAAGTTTGGTAGAAATTTCCACAGTTTGTTATAAAGTATGTGTAAAGTGTATCAATGGAGAYGCAAATTTTCTTCTTGTTTCAGCATTAAAAACAGAATTTTTATGGAAAAAAGTCGTGACTTTCTATCATATGATATAGTACACTTAGGGTATTAAATAAAATGATTGGTATCACAAGATTGTGATTTGAGCTGATCCATATGTATAGCTCGGAAAACAGTTACATTTTTTACCAGAGCAAATAGYAATTTAAGCAATCAACAATAGAAACATAATGAGCGAGAATATTGTCTTATGGTTGTAACTGTGTTGGCGACAATAATCATATGAATCCACTTTGTTATTATTTGAGAGATGATAAACAAATCCAGGTTTAACCGAACATTTCATACTCTCACAAATTGACAGTATCATAACCGAGGAAATACCTTCAGGTGCCGGAAAAACTTTATATTAAAAAATTATTTTATAAGAATCAAAAGATACTAAATCTTATTCATTGAGATCATGTACCCACTTAATTTTAGTAATACACTGTGGGCAAAAATGGTAAGACTTTTTAATTTAAATTTCGCAAGAACAGAGTGACATCTGTGACAAATATCACTTCAAAATAATCATTAATGCTAGTACACGCTTCGCTTTCTGAAGTATAAAGTGCATTAGACGATTTTTACGATGCGTGAAATTATTCAACAATAATTTTTGTGTGCGGAATCTACATAATTTTTGGTGCCAAAGCGTTCAGATTGTTGGTAAAGGCCTTCGGTGATAATTGTTTGTCGCATTGTTTTTGATTGATAAAAATTACGTCTGGACGACGAACCACGTCCAGGACGTTCATCAACATCAACAGATGATCAACACATTAATAAAATAAAGGAATTGGACTATAACAGTCAGAGATCTTACTGGTTTCGTTGTAATATCGGAAGAATCAATGAAAATCATATTGAAATATAATTTGGGCCTAAAAAAAATCACCTAATTTTCTTGAAAAGAAGCATCGTGTTAACATCTGTGAAACAACRCTTTCCGACTACCAGGATGGGATGAAATGTATTATTACTCGCGGTGATTATGCATGGTGCACTGCATTTATTTTTCTTGAGTTTTTCGCCAATTTTTCAACCAATATCGTTGGCCTGATTTRACTCCGTGTGACTTCTGGCTATTCAACAAACTCAAACGACCACCTCAGGGATACCGTTTTGAGTCAATTGAATTACAATTTTTTGCTCATAGTGGAAACTAGGACAAGTTCTTTTCCAATTTTATCTAATTTGGGCACTGTTGTTAGAAGAATTTTCTTAAAATAACTCCCACATTGGCCGATATACACGCAAAATTCGATACTTCACACTGTGAAGTTTTAACTTAAATAAGACGGTCAATCCTGATTCATTCCGAATTATTTTATATATATACTGGTATTTAAGAAGCATAGTTATAATAATTATCGCCGTTGAAAACTAAAACAGCCAGAATAATACAAATTTATATGAATAAAGTCCATGTGGGCTCACATTAAAATGGGACGGTTAGAATTCGTCAACTGGGAACTGTTATAAAATGAGCTCAATTCGAAATTTGCTCATTTGCTCATTTGTTAAACCCATCCTTCGATAATATGTCAAACAACTATTGAAGAACCGGATACTACTATATAAAAAAATGGAAGGACGCAAAATCCATTCGAATAATCAGTGAAATTGGTGGAAAAAAATCGACAGCGCATAATAATTTGAAAGATATGAAGAAAGAGGCAACGTGTGTGATAAAAAGCGTAATTTCAAGAACAGAATAAAAATTGATGGTCGAAATTGTAGATTTATACTTCGCCTAATAAAACAAMACCTTTAGTTATCTGCTACAGAAAAACAACTTAAAGAGGAAAAAAACGTCCAAGATTGTACGGAAACGATTCGCCGGCTCCTTAAGAAAAACAAGCTTTCTGACGTCGGGAAAGTACACGTAATTGATGGAATTTTGAAAGGTAGGGGGTAGATTGTATTTCAAAACAAAATGTTCACAGCAGTGAAGAAAATTTGGTATTTGTAATAATGTTATGTTCCACAAGGGCAGTGACTTCAAGCATACGTCGTGGAGTGCTCGGAACCAGTGCTGCSCATACAACTGGGGAGAACTCAAAAGAAGGATTGCTTCACGATACGTGAGGAGTAAATCAGAATTAAAACAAGGATTATTAGAAGAAAATGGAGACAAGTTATTGCCGAAAAGGAGGTTAGAAAGGAGGTAATAAAATACAAGGGAAAGGCGACAAAATATTCATTTTAATATGGTTGGTACTTTCGTGCTCC
This sequence comes from Bactrocera latifrons, assembly GCF_001853355.1. Classification (NCBI taxonomy): domain Eukaryota; kingdom Metazoa; phylum Arthropoda; class Insecta; order Diptera; family Tephritidae; genus Bactrocera; species Bactrocera latifrons. Next base: position 41,897 of record NW_017534489.1, read on the forward strand.
TTACACAGCAATATATAAAAAAAAARTAATTTGGAATAAAAAAATCTTTCTTATTTAACTTTAAAGTTCTCAGTGTGTAGTAGTAGTTCGCAAATCCTTATATGAGGTATATTGGGGGGGAACATGATTTGGAAAGTTCAGTTCGTTCAGCCTGAATGATTTCTTGGGATCTTCGGATATTGTACCGTTGTCTTAAATAATAGCCCGTGCTAATTTTCGTGGAGACATCTGGTTAAATAGAAAAGTTTTAAATACAAGGATATGATTTTGATCGTTCATTTAGCATAGTAACTCGTTGGTTCCGATGAATGAGGAACTTCTTGGGATAAAAGATACTGTGTAAAATTTCAGACCGATATCACAAAGACTGATGTACTACATGAAAAAAAAAATTTAAACTGACTTATAAATAACAATTCAAAACTTAACTTTGACAATAAAATTCTGGGGTTGAATCGTTACATCCGTACACGGATCGGCAAATATACGAAAGAAGATTCCGTGATATGTCAATAGTATAATGTGATTGGTATTTTGGCAAATGATAGCAAACGGATCGTAATCCGTTAATATAAAACATCGTTAATATAAAAAAAAATTACTAAATGATGGGGAGATGTGTTTTATATGTTAAAATGTGTACAAAATTTGAATTTAATCCGTTGAGTAGTTTTGAAATGACAGTGAACACGGGCTTTAAAAAGTAGTTTTGAGAAAAACGCGTCTAAAATTTATAAATTAAAAAGGTGACGAAAAAAAAATTCCCCATATATTTATAAAAATGTGTTTACCAATGCACAAAAGGTCCGAATAAAATTACTGAAYCCATATTTAAGAAATAAATTCGCAAAAAAAAGTAGTTTTTTAGCATGAAAACTTTCACTGTAATCACGGTAAATTAAGTGGCTTACAGATTTCGTATGGCGCATAACTAAATAAATATTCGAAAAATATATATGTACATTCTTTTTTTAAATTCTGCATTCACTAAATTCCAAATACTTGACTAACGCATTAAAAAAATTATACTCAAGTACGGAAATAAAAATAAAAATTATATATTTAATTCCAAATATAGGATATCTCTTAAGGGGGTATTCCAGTCTAGAGGCTCGAATTTCGAGCTTGTTTCAATAATTAATAAAAAAGAAGCACTAGATATTTTTACCATCCGTTTTTTTTTATCATTTGTTTACTAAACTTAGAAGAGTACACAAAATAAATTAAAAAAAAAAATTAAAAAATTTTCATCGAGTTATGCGTCCTTGAAGAAAAGGGGGGAAAAAAGAGGCCTTGTCATCATCGCCATGATTTCTACCCTTGTCATMATCTGATAAATAAAACAATGACAGATCCTTAATGACTACGAATGTCGCTATGTCATGTAGCAGCAAAACTAAAAATCATAAAATGGCGGCTACTCAAACAAAAAAAAAAAACCATTTATTATGGCTACCGCATCAAAAAAAAAGGAGTTTTGAGAAAAACGCGTTTAGAGTTTTACGTTAAGTTTCGGGCAGTATATTTAATATTAAATATTGCATAATATAATATTTTTTTTACCCAAATAAAAAAAAAACAATGCTTAAGCTTAAACGGCGCCTAATTCATATCAAAAAAGTTTACATACACAAATGATTATTTATTTAGTTAAGTCTATGAACATTAGTTCTTATAGACTAATGGAAAATTAGGATGCTAAATAGATTTCTAAAATAATTCAATTAAAAGTACATAAATAATCAACTTAAACTAAAAAACAGAATTTAGGGTATTAATAAAGGATACCCTAGAGTGAGAAAAATCAAGAAGAACTTTTTCGGAAATCGAGTTAAACTCTCGCATAGCACGCTTGAGAGGAAAGTTAGTACTTTCCTTTATATAATAAAATGGGGAAATAGATCTGAGACAACGTTGGGGAGCATTGAAATTAATTTTCCCTAATAAATAGGGACAGTCAATACCTCCATTAAGTTTAAGATGTAAAGCAATAAACGGGAAGTATACGATGGTATTGGGTCAACAAACTTAAGGGAGCGGAGAGCAAATTTAAGAAAAATCTTTTRGACACGCTCGATCCTATTAATTGACGATATGCAATATGGTCTCCAGATGAACACTGCATACTCCAAAATGGACCGAGCAAAGCATGTATTCCGTAATTTTAACGTGTAAGGGTCGGAAAAATTTAAAGCATTGCGACGGACGGTTGATGTGACTACTGAAAGAAAATCTGTTGTCAAAGATTCCCCAAGATCTTTGATTTCAGTAACGCATTTTAGGACGCAATTRGAAATATTGTAACTTGAGGATAAGATGTTGCGTCCCCTACCATAAGAGATCTGAGAGCATTTATCTAAATTCAGAAAAAGCTTCGATKKCAGGCACCAATCATAAAAAGTATCAATATCACGTTGGAGTTTGGATACATCTTGTGTATTTTTGATTGTTGCAAAAATTTTTAAGTCATCTGCATATAACAGAAAGTTAGCGAAAGAGAAACAACAATAAATGTCATTGATAAACAGCACAAAGAGAAGTGGACCCAAGACGCTTCCTTGGGGTACTCCTGAAGATGCAATGAATGTATCAGATGACACTCGACAACGCATCGTCTATTGTGCAGATATGATTTAATCCACTGCAAGAAAACCGAGTGAAACCCTAAAGATGATAATTTTTTCATTARAATTTTGTGTGAAACTTTATCAAAGGCTTTAGAGAAATCTGTGTAGACACAATCCACCTGAAATCCAGCGGAGAATGCAGACATACAATAATCGCTAAAAACCGCTAAGTTTGAGACAGTGGAGCGCCCAGGGACAAACCCATGCTGATTGACATTAATTATAGATTTTAGTGCAAAAAATAATTTATTTTTAACAGAATACTCAAAAATTTTAGAAACAGTAGAAAGTTTGGAGACTACGTCTTTTCTACCACCTCTCAGAATAGGGGTAATACATGTCAATTTCCAGTCAGCAATAAAATTCCCAGAGGAGAGAGACTTATTGAAGATAAGCACGAGAGGATATACCAAGGCGATACAATTTTTTATAAGTACAGGTGGAAGCCCAACCAAATCCAATATCTAGATGTGTATAAGAGACAGTACGTACACTAATGATTATTTATATAAATAAAAAGTAACTACAATACGAAAGCTGATTAAAAGTGCCACWTTCAACAATATTTTTTTTGATATACATATATTGAATGCATGGCAGGCAATCAAAGAAGTAATAGAAGGCTTGTTGGGAAAGCATCGTTCTAACAACTACGATGTTTCTGTCGCCAGGATGTTAAGAGCATTCTCGGAAATTGGTTTTTTTTGTTTTTGTTTTTGCTTTGGTTTGTGCCAGAATGTTACAACTAAGCGAAAGAACATCAAGATAAGGAAAAAAGGGGTCATAAGGTCATAAAAAAAACTGACACATAATATCGCCAAACCCTTATTATACTGACCTAGTACCATCACCCTGACTTTGAATTTCTCACCCCCCAGATAATAATCCCAAAAATTTTCCACAGTGTTATTGTCTCCAGAMGTGGACTTATGCTCCCCACTCGATTTCTAGTATTATTTCGGATATTTTGACCACTAAGTTGATGAGACAGATGCGTGGTATGTTATCAGATGATGTAATGTACCATTACAAATTAGAGGTGCGGAAAGAGAAATAATCTCYACTAAAGCTAAAGTGCGTAGGGTTAGTTTTTTTTTAGGTTTTTTACTAATATTTATTTAAATGTCTTAACTTATCCATTTAGATATATTTCCTGACAATGACAAAACCATTATCTGTGGGGAGCTCCGGAGATTTGTGGCCTTAAACCACAATCGTTTTAAGCAAAAAAGAAAACATAAACTTATAGCTAAATTAGTATATATTTTCTTATTATTACTTATAAATTAGTCCTAAATTGTGTATATTAGTTATAAGTTGTACATATYAGCTTTAATTTGTATAAGTTAAGGTATCATCTTTGGATGATTGATTTTACTACTCATTTTCGTATGTTGGGTTATGTTGGAAATCGCTTTTGACTGATCTATTTTGTTCTTCATTTTCTTATTCCTGGAATAACGTAAGAACTTTGATGCTTCGCTTTCAAACGCAGCAACCCTGCATCAACCACAAAGTAAATAGGGA
>NW_017534489.1:53875-55339 GCF_001853355.1 Bactrocera latifrons
TCAAGTAAATTCAGTCTTACCAAAGAAAATTGGTAAAATGAGTGTCAATGAAGAGCAGGTTTTGCAGATTGTTAACGAAACCAATGAGCGCACTAAATTAGAATTTGCAAAACAATTGCGTCAGTTAAATTTAGCAGTTTACAAGTTACATCCACCGAGCGTAGAACCATATCTTCCGGTAGCTATAAATCCAATAATTCAAGATAATGCAAGTTTAGATTTGATTAAATCTTTACCTGAGTTCAAAGGTGATTCCGCTTCTTACCCAGGTTGGCGAAGTGCTGCGCAATTCGCCATGAGTTACTACAAAGAGGGCTCAGAGAGGTATTATATTGYTATGGGAATATTTAGAAATAAAATTATCGAATCTGCTAACTCCGCTCTTGCATCGTTTAATACTGTACTTAATTTTAAAGCAATAATCGCTAGGCTTGACCAGACTTATTCAGATGAAAGACCGTTATATGTATTAGAGAACGAGTTAAGCGTTTTAAGGCAGGATAATTTGTCTCTCATTGATTACTACAATAGAATAGACAAAACGTTATCTTTGATTATTAATAAGCAGATTATGACCTACAGCGGTAACAACGAGCTCCTAGCTGCTTTCAACGAACGGGCTAGAGAGAATGYTTTACGTGTCTTCATATCTGGCCTTCGAAGACCGTTATGTAATGTCTTATTTTCCGCTAGACCAAAGGACCTTCCATCAGCATTGGCAGTTGCGCAAGAGCTTCAAACTAGTCATATGCGTTATGAATTCGCAGAAGCATTTGCATTAGGTAACTTAAATAAGCATTACCGATCAATGCCATTTTTACACCAACGTCAGTCGACAGAGACGAAAAACCAGAATTTAGATAAACCTATCCCAATGGAAATTGATAATGGTTCAAGCTTTTACAGAGAACGTAATAATTCGCGAAGTTCCTTTTTACCGCAAAAGGTGTTTACTCCTAAATATAATTTAGAATCACAGAATCCAAATCCTGCTCCGCCAGTGGCATTTAAACGTAGCAATAATCGATTACTATCTGATCTTTCGCCGTTTCATAAGATACAGAAAGTTAATTTTATGCCAGAAGAAGCGTCATCTTCGAATGATTATGAACACCAATGCATTGATAATTGTAATCAAAATGAAGAAGCTCACTATAATTATGACGAAGTTAATGTCGCTATTTCGGAATGTGAAGATGAAATCAATTATATAAACTAAAATCGCTCCTGYCGTTTATTACAAAAAAGAGCAAGAACGGTCAGGTGCTTCGCATTCTTATTGACACAGGTACATCAAAAAATTATATCAAACCATTACCATTTATTCAAGGTATTATGGAATTAGAAAATAGTTTTAAAYTAAAATCGATAAATGGTGAAAATGTTATTAATAAAAAATGCTAAATAAACATTTTAGAAAATACCTCAACCTTTTACTTGCTACCAAGCTTAAGTATGTTTGAC
>NW_017534489.1:56794-57395 GCF_001853355.1 Bactrocera latifrons
CAAGAACGCTGCGTGCCTTGCGTACATTTCTCGGATATTATCGACGTTTTGTGAAGGATTATGCCTCTATCGTTAAACCTTTAACTCAGTACTTCGCGGTGAAAACGGACAGGTTGGTACAAAAACTTCGAAACAGATCAAAATCAATCTCGACAACGAAGCATTACGTGCATTCARAAAAATTAAGCATATTTTAGCTTCTGAGGACGTTTTACTTTAATATCCCGACTATAACCAACCATTTGAGCTTACAACCGATGCTTCGTCGAAGGCACTGGGTGCGGTTTTTTCACAAAAAGGGCGTCCAATAACTATGATTTCGCGAACACTCTCGAAGAATGAAGAAAACTACGCTGYAAATGAACGTRAATTACTTGCTATAGCAGTCTCCGACTGTCACTCGACGCATACGGTKGTGCTATCAGTAATTTCGTTGTGTTAATCAATTTCGCTTGTGCAAATTACATTTTCGCATTCCACTATCGCAAAGAAATTTACGACAACAAAGCAACTCGTGGGAATATGCAGTGTAAAAATTGAGCTCCACAAAAATTTAAACTCATGCAAAGGTACTATTTACGCTCCGTGCCTAAACGATATT
>NW_017534490.1:0-34724 GCF_001853355.1 Bactrocera latifrons
TGTTAACAAATGCGGCGAATTCCTTAGCCGAAATCTAACAAATGTTCGCAGTCGAACCTGCACCTTCTCTATACTTTACGTTCTCTGGTTTAGACGGCAAAACCCAAAATGCTGTAGATTCTCATATCATCCGACGTCAAAGAGAGAAGGGAGTAGCGTTTTTCACTGGGCACTTACATTGCGCGCCCATAAGATAGGTCGAATCAGCTGACACGACCCACGATTCTGCGTTTTTGACTGTTTCTGCTATTAGAAACACGCTTCCGTTTGCTTCTTTCAGGTTGATACACTGTACATTTGATGCTGACAACTCCAGCCGCGACTGCCTTTACTATGGTAATTTCGCTGGGTCTTTCAACAGCTACGTCCCGGCGAGTTTTGAGAATTGTCCATCCATGATGTGCAGCGGTTTCTGTAAAATTGAAATAAATATTTTACGTTTATATTAAAGTTAAAATAGAAAAAGATCAACTTACGGCCTAGCCATTATCAACTGTTTTAAGGAATCCATATTTTTTAATAATGGCCAAGTATCTCGTAAAAATGGCGCTCTTCCGGAAGAGCCTCAAACTTTCGTATTGTGAGTTTTTAACGGAGCAACAGATACCGATCTACACACTGTTCTTCTTTTAAAATACACAATGTAAAAAATTAGTACCAACTCCTAGTCTTCGGGTCTCATGCAGCCCTCATCTTTGCTGGCAATCAGTAACCTATGAACGTTTTGTTATATAAAATATATGTATAATTTCACAGGCCTGCACTTCCTCAACTAAGCCTTCCTCATCCACCATGCATGCACCTTTCAATTTAACCAAATGTTTCATACCTTACCTTCAAGTAATTAAGGCCATTTAGTTATATGGGGCCTAGGGCAAGCTTTCACTTGATTTTTTTATTCTAAGGAAGAATACATATGTATCATTTTAAGAAATACATGCAATCTCAATTTTATTAATATTATATAACTCACATATTGGCCGATATTTGTGACATAAAGTCAATCGAAAGTTCGAAAATCTTTTTATTAGATATATGGGGGCTAAGGGAAGTATTGACCCGGTTCATCTCATTTGTAGCACATAGACATACTATTAGMAGGAAAGGATTCTCTCTGAATTGCAATTATTTATTTCACACATTGAGCGATATTTTCGTTAAAAAGTCAACTATAGCTAAAGGAATTATGAGTGAGAAATTTTGTTCTGCTTTATATAATTACTTCTTCATTTGTGTACTTTAAAATAAAGTAATCAAGTGGAATTTAAAATTGTGTTATACGAGAAGTAGGCGTGCTTGTAGTCCGATTTAGTCTAGATTCACACTAAGTCGTAGGATTATGAGAAGCATTTCATCAAGATATCTCAACTTTTACCCATGTTAMAATTGGCACAGACGGACGGACTGACAGACAGACAGTCACCCGGATGTCTCTTCATCCTGATCATTTGTGTATATAGAACTCTATATCTATCTTGCTTAGTGTTTGTTGATATGTACAACCGATAGGTGAACAAAACTAATATATTCTGTAGCAAAAGATTGCAGGAGTATAAAAATTAGAAAGAAAAACTATAACAACGACATTATACCAATGACATTAAAATATCATAATTTCAAAATAACCGTTTTGAAAACAAATATTTCGCATTTATAACAAAGAAAAGCAGAAAATCTTTAGTTAAACCTAAGTCAAAATTATCTGTGTCGTTCCGTGAGATTTCGTTTCGCACTGATTTTGTAGGCTAAGTTATCGCAATGAAACTTTGCACAAACAGTACTCTCACCGAATTTCGAGGAATCTGTGCGTATGGCTGATTTTTTTCCGAAAATAACGAACCATTTTTGAGATATATTATTGAATACAGAAACCATCTTTSTTGTTTGGAAGCATGCGAACTAAGCCATTCCAGACTTGTTTCTTGAAACGTTTTGCAGAAACGGAAAGGAATGACGCGGGTTTTCAGAATCGAACCAAGTCCTGTCTTAATTACTTTTTTTTTAAATAAATAATAATTCCGTCATACAAAASAACATTCTCTTTATTGTATATATCTAAAATTAATCCCAAAATATTTTGTCAACGAGCACACTTTTTGAAAATTAAGATGTCTTTCTCGAGTGTCGGAGTACTAAAATGAAACCATTAAAAGTTAGATGTTTAACCACTGTGATCTCAATAAATCGGAAGAGTGTTTGGTCGGCAGTAATTTCGTTAACAKATTAGCAGCCGTTTTATTGTCCATTGGGCAAGATGTGTATAACTGTTCACAAGGCTTTTCGTTAACTCTCTTTCCCGATTCTAAAGCCTCCTTAATTGCTGTACCATCTAAAAGATAAACGACGAGGGGATTTCTGGAAAGTAAAAATTTAATCTTGTAACATATTTACCCAGAAACATAATTCTTTTTTTTTAATAAATATTTTTTTTTTTTTTTTTTTTTTTTTTTTTTTTTTTTTTTTTTTTTTTTTTTTTCTTTTTTTTTAATAAATATATAATTATATACGACTACATACTTTTTAAAGTCTCGAAATATAATAGGGGTATTCGCTTGCTCTTTCAAGATTGCAGATTGCAAAAATCCCATACCGAAATATACAGGGGCACGAGAGCACTCATTGCAGAATCTATTGATACATGAACGGCTGATTCGACCAATTTATTATGAATGACTATTATGCATGGCTATTGTGAATTGGTGCACCTTCTGCATACATTTTCAACAAACAAAAAAACTATAACAAATCTTTATAATTTAAGCAGAAATTATACTATAAAATCTATTTAAAACTTACCTTCCTCAACAATTTAACGACGTAATATGTCTTTATGTAAAATGGCAGCTAAAACAGGGTTGCAATTATATTTTTGCGTGACATTGCACGCAAATATACATGGGTTTTGATCTGACATATTTAACAGCCATTGCAAATAATTTTCTGCGTGTGTTTGTTGAACCGGTGAACCGGTGAAATACATGCAATTCTTGCGCCGTGTAAGGGTTTTACAAGAGCAAGCGAATACCCCTAATATGTTACAGCAGTGAATAACATTTTTGCTCACATAACTGTTGATTGACAACTTATATAAAACAATAGTCAATACTTTTTTTCATTACCCATAAATAGATAAAATAATAAAATAGATAAATAGATAAAATGAAGTCTACACAATCTCTAGTTTTCATATGCYGAATATGAGAATTTAAAACTTCTGCTTTTATGCCGTATATGGTAGTTCGGTCAATATATTGTTATAATACATTAGCAGAATTAATTTGACGTATAAAATTAACGATATACTACTATAGTTCGAGGGTAAGAGGATACCTCATTAAAATGGGAAGGCCGTTATCTGCACTGCTACAATTTTTTGTTTTACGTAGATTAGCTCAATTTTACTAGTGACAAATTAAAATAGAATTTAATTTTATACTACAAGTATTTCAACATATTGCTACAGAGTAGTAGTCAAAGTGGACGTGAGGACATAAATGACGATCAACATGTGGGACAATCAAAATCCGTGATCACCGGAAATTCCATCGAAACTGTGCGTGATTTCATCCAAACTCATTATTGAAATTCAAGGAAATGGAATTGAACATCTCCAAAACATCAATTTATCGCATTTGTTTGTTTTGCACAAATTGACTGACGATCAAAAACTGCTCTCATCGATAGACGCTTGTGACCAATTGTTCGACCAAATATCATATTTTAACCAGTAACCACTCCGCGTATTCACCTGATATGGTACCGTGCGACTTTTTCCTTTCGGAAAAATGCATATGCTCTTGAAATGAAAGCGTTATGCAGACGTCCTCTACGTATTCAAAAGGCTTGCACCGGCATACTGGAGGCCATACCGGTCAACGAGTTAAAACACTTCTTCAACATGCTTTTTGACCGCTGGAAACTATATTGAAGCAGAAAAATACTATTTTGAATAAAATAAATTGATTTTGCTGAAAAAATCATTTGATCTGTTTTTTTAAAGTAAATTAGAGTAAATTTTGGGAGAAATTCCGTCCGTGCAAGCGATAACTTGAATAAAAATTGAGATATCGCTGAAAGTTCTCTGAGCGGCACTTGGGCGTGGCCAGAAACGATTTTTCTACATATGGCTCAAGCAGCTCACAGTTTTCCGGTCTTAGCTCAAGTTTCCTCGCGGTAGCCAAGAGTATTCGTTTGAAAGCGAAGCATCCCATCCCCAGGAATTTCCTATCCCCTAATTAGGAAGGTGCCTCTGATCAGCTAGGTAATGTCCGATGTCCGAAGAGTACTGGATTCACTTATGAGATCTTCCTTCCCCACGATTTCAGAATCGGCCTTGGTGACTTAAACACCAGGGTGAGCAAAGAAAGTATCTTTAAAACAACGGTGTTTAAATCCTTCGTCTGGGCCCAAAATATAATAACCTGTAGTACTAGATTCCAGCATACGAAAATTCGTAGCAGGAAAGTTTTACGCCAAAAAGCTGCTATCACAACAGCCAACTTTCTGACTACTTACGTACAGCTGCAAACGAAAAAATTGAATTACGGAAGAAGCAAAAAAACTGCTATTACGATGAGGACCGTCGTGTCGCAGTGAGGAGTAAACAGACTGCCTACCTCGCAACGTAAGCGATGTTATAGATACCGAGGAGGGAAGCCAGCTGCATTTGCAAACAAAACAAGAGAGAGGCGGAAATGTGCGAGCATGAACAGCGTTAGAAGCTGGACGATATGAGTGTTGCTCGAAAATTCTACGAGAAGATGCGGCGACTGACAGAAGATTTCAAGACTGAAGAATATTGGTTTAGAACCTCAGGAATGATTTAGTGACTGATGCCCAGAGCATACTACAACTATTGAGGCAACACTTCTCCAGCCTTCAGAACTGCAGTGAAAGCATAAACCGAGGAGACTGATAAGGAGCATGCATCAGCTTCTTTGTAGAATATGCTCTGCCCAATCCACCAAACGGGAGACCTCACAATATGCGTCAACTAGCCCGGGATAAGCCTCCTCAACATCGCATATAAAGATCTATCCTAGTGAAAGATTATAGCCCACCGTGATTGGACCTGTGTGGCTTTTCACCATGCGCCAAATCTTTGAAAAGACTCATGAATAGAGGATCGACACACACCACTGCTTCAATTTCAAAGCTGCTTTTGAAAGCCGCCTTTATTCCGCTACGTCTGAAGTTTGTATCCCCACAAAACTAATACGGCTGTATACACTGACGTTGAGCAACACCAAAAACAAAATGTCAGGTTCGGGCCAATCCGAGCCGTTCGATACCTAACGAGGTTTCCGACAAAGCAACCCCCTCTCGTGCGACTTCTTCARTCTTCTTTTGTAGAAAATAATTCGAGCTGCTGAACTTAATCGAGCAGGTACAAATTTATATAAGAGTGTACAACTGCTGGCGAGCGCCGATTATATTAATATCATTGGCCTCTTAGCGCCTTTAGTTCTGTGGAGAAGCAATTGGCGTCAAACAGCTTTAAGGAGTTACCGTTGGTGGGCTGCTGTTAACTCGGCTATAACCGAGTCTACGCCAAAAAAGAAGAATAAGCCTGCAAATTAGAAGACAAAACATAAAAATTGTGCAGCCGACAGTAGGCTTAATACACAAAACGTGTCGATCAAACTTACTAATGACAAATATTTTTGGGACATCCTCCTTTAAAAATTGGTGAAACCGGGAGATAAATACGCCCACTCCCAATATAACGGTTTTGTTGAAAACTATTATAAACGGGATATCTCACTAAGTAAATGTAAAAAACTTTAAATATTAGGTTGTCAAAAAAGTCTAGCGGTATTTTTATTGAATTTTCAATTGTTCGTAAAATTTTGTTTTGGTGACTCATGCCCAGCTCTTGACCGATGCTACGGCTGCTACTTTATCGCAATTTTCGACGACGAAGCGTGTTGCATCTTCGACCACCTCTACACCAGAACGAAAACGTTGAAACCATCGTTGTGAGGTGCAAATGGAAAAATTTTATTGGCGGCTTGAGATGCATTTTTGCCTTTATCATAGTAGTACTGTAAAATATGCCGTAGAAGTGGAAATAACCTTTGATATTATTCGTATTATTTTAGTCATGCAATTTTTAGATTAATTTCAAGTGCATGCCGTTTTCTTAACAAAAATTGATATGTCAACGTTTATTTTATTTTGGTGAGATAGAAGTTTGGTTTAGAAGTAGGTAAATTTCAAGCATCGTCGGTGACACTGACATTATTTACCATTTTATTCCAACGTTAATTATTTGGTTGTATCTTAATGAACAGTACTTAAATGCCAGAGATAATTTATTTCCATTCTTCTTCTTTATTGGCCTAGTTTTATACGAAAAAAAACTTGAAACACCCCGGTGCTGGATGGACCGCGGTTATTTGTTTCAATCGCGGCCGAAGTTCGCCATCGCAAAAAGGAGTTTTACGCGAAAAAAACCTGACACACCCCAGTGTTGGAGTGACCAGGAAACGCGTTTTCGAAACGCGGCTGAAGGCCGCCAACGATACAAAACTATATAATGTTAAATAAATGTGAAATAAAACGAATAAGTAAACTGCTATAAAAATGAAAATATAATATAAGTGTAAAATTTAATTTAAATGGTAAAAATACATATTTAAAATAGTAATTAAAATTTTCAACTTTAAACGCAAATATCTCGAAAACTATAAGTTTCCGGCGGCTATAACTTGATCTGGAGAACCTCCTCTATCCGACCTTGGCGGGCATACTAAAGTTTTCAATAATATTGTGGYAAAAGACAACGAGGAGGAGATAAAATTATAACTATTCCATTTAAGATTGATTTTGTTGCATATTAAAAATTATATGGAGATGTTCCTACAGACAATAGAATTGTTTATAGCGCATTTATCGAAGTATGTCCTGATAGGGAAAAACGATAATGAGTGCAGCGTTTGTCTGAACGATTGATTTCTACAATTTTCTTTGAATTTTTTTCAATCTCTTCAATTGAATTTAAATACTATAAACATTGTTAATAAATTTAATATTACATTGGTCGAATTCCGATTAAAGCCAGGGAAGTACCTTCAGGTTCATAACGTTACTTAGTAAGACAGGGTGGGGGATGGTTATGGTGAGTTTTCAATAGATTTTATTCATTCTAAGCACAAAAATGCAACGTTATAAGAAAGCACGCTATCTCAATTTAATTAAGATCATTCTCATTTTGGCCGATATTTGCGGTATAAAGTCACCCGGAAGTTCGAAAATGGTTATTTTAGATTAGGAAGTATTGAACCGAATCAACCCATTTGTAATACTCAGAGATATTACTTACAGGCAATTATTCTCTCCACGTTTGAATTATATATCACACACCTTGGTCAATATTTTCTTTAACAAATCAACTATAGGCACTGGAGTACAAATATTCAGTACCTAGAAGATTGAACAGTTTTTAATGGATTCGGACTATTTTTGGTCATAAGGTAGCATGCTCTAAAAGAATTATTCGAGCAAAGGTTAATCTCGTTTATTAATTGCTTGTAGATTTGTACACGGAATTTCAAATTTTGTTACATGGGAAGTAGTCGTGTCTGTAGTCCGATTTCGCCCATTTTCATACTATAATATATATAAGGGTCATGTTATATATCAAATGGTATGTTACTGTCAAGGGGGTCTCGAGATATGTGGTTTCACCTAAAGCTGGGCGTTGCTAGACTCATCGTCTTATTTTGACCCCGATTCCATGAAAAGTACATTATACCATCTAAATGTAAGGCGTCTGCCGGATTCCTTTTTAGCAATGCTGTTATAAGGTTAATAAGCGGGGTTACGATCCGATTTCATTCATTTTCCCCCCATCACACATAGGAGCATTCGGTCTCTAAAACCGGACAAAACTATTTAAAGTGATTTTATGAAATAAAATGAATAAAAATTCATGACTGAATATAATAATGCAATATATTAAAATAAAATAAGTAAGGGAGGGTTAAATTCGGGTGCAACAAAACTTTATATTGAATATATTTGAGTACCTTACATGCAGTCACAAATCATATGGATTAAGGTCAAGTGGATGTTCGAAAATCTTAGTAATAGTTATATGGGGGAGAGTCAAGTTTTCGCGAAATTGATTATACTTTAGCCGCAAAGATACACTGTTATGAATAAAATATGTTCTGCAATTTTTATTGAAGCTTGACCCACATATTGGCAGATATATCCAGCATAAAGTGACCTAGAAGTTCAAAAGTCTTTATATTAGGTATATGGGGGCTTAGGGAAGTATTGACCCGATTTAGCCAATTTTTTATGCAAAGAAATACTATTGTCAGCAAAAGATTATGTGTGAATTTCAATTTCATATCTCACACATTGAATGATATTTTCGGTCAAAAGTCAACTATAGGTACCGGGGTCCACATATTCTGTACATAGAGGCTTTAAGAGTTTTGTTTGGATTTGGAAAAGTTTTGCTCAAAAGGTGGCATACTTTAAGGCAATTATTACCGCAGAATTGTATTCCATTAAATTAATTAATTCTTTATTTGTGTACAGGAAAGTGAAGGAATCAAATGGAATTTTAAATTGTGTTGTATTTTAAGTAGGCGTGATTGTTGATTGTTGGTGACATAGAAATATAATATTAAAATAATATCACATACTTAATTTAGTCGAAATCGGTCTGTCTGGTTCGAGATATGGGATTTTACCAAAAAGGGGGCGGTGCCACTCCCATTGTCCAAATTTCACACCGACTCCGATAGAGCTCCCTTATACCATCTATGTACCAGCCGCAAAATAATTTAGCAGAATTTCAGTATTTAATTATAATAAATAAAAAAAAATAAAGCATAACGTATTTTATGCAAGTGACCAAMMTAATTCAATGTGTTTTTTTTAAGCAGGGAAAAGATGGGGAGAAAGTTTAAGTTTATGTATTAAGTAGAAACTCTAACAAAAACACTAATTTAAATTAAAAAATATTTTATCGTGTTTTTGATATTTCATTGTTTTTCCGAAAAAAAAAAATAATAATAAATTAACGAAATTAATCTTGATAGCATTAAAATTAAATGCATATCATGTCAGAATCCATAACAAATATTTTCCAGGATTCACTTCACGCACACAAAACACCGGTTTCAATTTCCAGAATAATAGAGAGCATCGAGAATAAGGACGTGCGTACAGATTCTCACTTTTGTCCGGTTTTTGAACGAAAATGCTCATATGTGCGTCGGTAGGGATATTATTGTTTATCTTTAAGGAATTTGATCATTTATATATTGTATACATAACTATCTGGATAAGTCTTAGGTGATATATATTACCGTTAATAACTAAATGAATTTTCGACTAATAACACAATATTAGTTAATAAGATACATATTTTGACATGTATTTTGATTGTTTTTATTCCCTAAACGATTTATTTGCTAAAGCACCAAGCAATGTGGTGCTTAAAGCTGGCATGAACAAACGTTCTGTTTCATATGCGAGTACAAATACGCTTGGATTTTTGTTGAGGTTCAAAAAAGGCTGATGTTTGTTTTCACTTCATACCCTGAAAAATGGTGGATAGCCACATCTAGCCTAACGATTTCTTATTTTCTCTTATTATCAAACAGAAAAATTTGCATTTCGCTTCTGTTTTTTGGATTTTATAGAAACCTGAATGCTCTTCAAAAAATATCTGAAACGTATTTCTCGTAAACCTAACCGTCTAAAAGACATTAACGGTTAAGGTTAGTAACTGAATGAAAAAATTATTAAAATTTGTAAAAATTCCTAGTTTTGTAGGAAATTTGCTGCTTCTTTTTTTTAGTTATTTCGTTGAATTTTGGTGTTGAATATTTTTTAAAAGCTTGACTTAATCAAGAAATTATACAGACCATTTTTAGAAAGCAAACATTTCTAAAATGACTTTTTTATTGAGTTATGAAGAAAAAAAAAAAAAACAATTTGCCTTTTGAGGCCATGTTAGAGGGCTCAATTCAATTACCTATAAGACCTTTGAAACGAAATATTTTTTCAAGTAGCGGGATACAAATTTTACAATTAAAGGCTCATACTTGGAGAGCCGTTCTCAGAGGTGTCTATCAACCAATTTTTTAGAGTATCAAGCGAAAAAGTAATCGATTTTTTTACTCACGCTAATATCCATATGTTTAAACTTATAAAAGAGGTGAGATACTTACTCCGAAAGCGTATGAATGAATTTATCTATTTGGTCTGGAACGCCTGTCTTTAAGTTGAACTCGATTGACCGTACATAACTGCATACAGCACGTTGCATGCAACCTGTTGAGTCTATATTGTTTTGAGTAAGTATATCATCAATTCTATTAATCATATTTGAAAGCGATAATAAATCGTTGTCATTTTCACTTCGGCCATAACCGGCATATCCTCCATGGAAAGCACCCAACAACTTTGGAATTATTAAAATAGCGCCAATACCAACCAATGTCCCTAGTACAACTCCTCCCAGGTCCAATTTAATWGGATTGTAAGCAGAAATACCTGTACTTCCCGGATATCCCTAAAAATTATTTAAAATAATAATTAACTCCGCAATCAATATTAAAGATTATATATATACACATATATATAGTATGTTGTGCATATGTATGTATGTTCGTTTGTTTCCAAAATAAATATATGAATATATTATAATGAGGTATAGTGTATAGTAGAGAAATTGACTAAAATGTATTAATAAATATTTAAAGTTTAGCTAATATTGAATTCAAGAGACCAATGATTTAGTTTAATTCTAGCACATAGAATCTATAAAAAAGCCTTGCACAATTTTATTATATAGTATTTGTATACCGATTCTTCAAATGTAATTACCATGCTTACATTTATTGTTCCATATCCAGTTGTGTAACCCAAACGCTGTAATCGATCTTTAGTCGTTTGTGTGTTTGGCTCATAGATGGACTGGCTTTCGTTGAATTGGCCATCACTATTTCTAACATAATGCGATCTAGTTAAAAAGTTTAAATAAAAAAATGAGTGTTAACTTAGTTTATTTATATGTTATAATTATTTATCAGGGCATTTGATAATATGTCTAAACAGTTGGTTATTTTTTAAATCGTGAAACAAAAAAGGCAACTTAGTTAGAATATTCCATTATAACTTTTGTGTAGATTCATATTTGAAAAACAATTTTTTTGGTGCGATCGAACTCATGTCTTGAATAATAATTTGAGTTTTGACATAATAATTGCAACTTTACCCTTACCCCATGTTGATGGTTTTTTATAATGCTTATTCTTCATATTCTCATATATTCTCACTTATTCTCAGATATTAAGATATTGCAATGAAAACACAATATTCAATGTAGTTATTTGATTATTATTTGGCAACTTTACCCTTACATCACGTTGACTGTTTTGTTTTTAAGCAATTTCTTAATATTCAATACATATATTACATTATATTTAGAATATTTCTAGAGTTTGACCAAACCCCAATAATAAGAATACTTTCTTATTTTATAATTTGACCAAACTCGATAAATATGGTTATCTGAGATGTACTTGTAAGAAGTATGCTGCTTAAAATTACAACACATGTGAAATGTACATGTACATACTTTTACATTTATATCTATTCTTTATATTTGCTTTACCGTTCGTTTATAATTATGTAAATATTTTTGAAAGCTGCGATGATCTATTATAGACTTGAGATTAAATTGAGTTGCCGTTTGAAATACGAAGAAGAATAAGAATCGGGTGTAAAGAAACGCGAATGAAAATAATTTACTTGATTTGAAAACAGAAGACTTTAATATAATTACTTAATACGTGTAACACATTTTTTTCAAAGGAGTTTTAGATATATGTATGTATATTAACTCACTCTGAATTGTTAGCATATTTTGGCAATGCTTCACACTTTTGTGCCAATACCGAAGAAAGTAGAATGCAAATCCACAAAATATATGATTTTCTCATCCTTGCTCTTTTCGGGTTATATAACTTTTTTATGTAACAGGTTTACGATCTCATAGACTGCAATGACAAACTGAATCCATACAATAAATGGATCGCTCTTTTATAGACACAAGGAAAATAAATAGCACGTAGTGAAGGACTTACCACATGGGTGCACATAATTGCAATAATTTTGTGTATGTACTAATGGTTGGAGCCACAATGACATTCACATGTAATTTATTTCACAAACTGAGGAAATATTACCACTTTACTAGTGAATGCATCATAACTGTCGTCATAACTATTATAATATTTCTACTGCGCGTTAGAGAAAGTCATTCTACCAAAACCAGCAATTATTTACCAAAAATGAGGTAATGTTTTAATAGCTTAACCAATAATTTTGTATAGAGATATTACTAGAGATATGATAATTAATTGTTGGTATTGGTATAATGACTTTCTCTAAGGTGCGCGTGGAAATAAACTCTTATATAAGYTTAATAATTTTAGATTCACTATTACACAAGATTACAGGCATATGTACATACATCGTTATACCTTTTATAATTATACTACTGCACAGCGAATGAACGGTGATAAACGGTGACTTTAAAAAATGCGGCATTTTATTGAGCGCTTAGTTGATATCCACATATAACAAATAAATTTTGTATTATAGTTCCATAACCAATATTTTTCAACTAAAATTGTATATATTTTATTTTGTCCACACACTAATAAAATATATATTATAATTTTTAAAGCATTACCACTGTAAATGTTTGAAAACTATATCAAAGTGTGATTTAGTTTATATATTAATTAGAAACTATAACAAAAACGCTAATTTCTAACAAATTAAAAAATATTTTATCCTGTTTTTGATATTTCATTGTTTTTCCGAAAAAAAAAAAATAATAATACATTAAATAAATTAATCTTGATAGCATTAAAATTAAATGCATAGCATGTCAGAATCCATAACAAATATTTTCCAGGATTCAGTTCGCGCACACAAAACACCGGTTGCAATTTCCAGAATAACAGAGAGTATCGAGAATAAGGACGTGCGTACAGAACGAAGTCTAGGTTCCGTATAGCAATGTAGATGGCTGAAGGTCAATCATTTAATCGGTTTATTGTAGTACGGTTACTTAGGTACTACAATTTATAGTAGTATTGCTGTAGTTTGTAATTCTCACTTTTGTCCGGTTTTTGAAYGAAAWTGCTCATATGTGCGTCGGTAGGGATATTAGTGTTTATCTTTAAGGAATTTGATCATTTATATATTGTTTGCATAACCCTATAACTATCTAGATAAGTCTTAGGTGATATATATAACAGTTAACAACTAAATGAATTTTCGACTAATAAGACAATATTAGTTAATAAGATACATATGACATGTATTTTGATTGTTTTTATTCCCTAAAAGATGTATTTGCTAAAGCACCAAGTAAAATTTATTAATAACTCTGGTGCTTAAARCTGGCATGAACAAAAGTTCTGTTTCATATGGGAGTACAAATACACTTGGATTTTTGTTGAGGTTCAAAAAAGGCTGATGTTTGTTTTCTCTTCATACCCTGAAAAATGATGGATAGGCATATCTAGCCTAACGGCTTTTTATTTTCTCTTATTATCAGAGAGAAAAATTTGCATTTCGCTTCCACCTACTGAAAAAATGTTGTTTTTGGATTTTATAGAAACCTGAATGCTCTTCAAAAAATATCYGAATCGTATTTCTCGTAAGCCTAACCGTCTAAAAGACATTAACGGCTAAAGTTTGTAACTGAATGAAAAAATTGTTATAATTTGGAAAAATTCCTAGCTTTGTAGGAAATTTGCTGCTCTATTTTTTTTTTTAGTTATTTCTTTGAATTTTGGTGTTGAATATCTCTTAAAAGCTTGACTTAATCAAGAAATTATACAGACCATTTCGTGTAAACTTTTTGTTCAGACCTAKCAATATTTGATGGAAAACTTAGTTCTGAATTGGCATGGAAAGGTTTGAAAGGTTGCACGGATTACTTTATAAGGTCACAAATTTGATAATGATAATCTAATGAATACCAGTATATGAAGTAATTTTCTGTATTTTAAACAAATATTATATGGTGGGTGAGCGTAAAGCCTTTTCAAATTCGCATTTTCAGTTACCAAAAAATCCCAAATACTTTCATATTATTTTTCATCATTTTTCGAGTTCGTAGATGAGCGTAATCGGACCACTACCACGGCCACAAAGGAGCAAGAGCAAGTGGCACCTGTGGACACTAATTTTAGAAAAAGTGGGCGAGACCCCGCCCTCTAAAGAGCTTAATATATATGTCTCTTAAGCCACTGAAACTACAGCAACCAAATTACCTGAGTGCATTTCTTATACGAAATTCTACTGACAGTGTCACTTCCCATATTACGGACCCATATATCAAAAACCGAATACGTGAGAGATATTAAGTTTTACCATGGATATATTAAGTTTGTGGGAGCCGGTGTAAAATTTGGGTAACCGACCAACCGATTTCAAAATTTAGTTCGTGAATTTTCTTCTTACATTCYTATGTCACATTGTGATAACGGGCGTAATCGGCTAACAACCACGCTTACTTCCCATATAACGAGATAAAACTTTGCATGAATAATGTCTTTTGTGTTCGCTTTTTGTAATAGATGAAGTAATTGAGAAGGATGATTTATATTTATAAAATAAATTAAATTGTGGAAAAATACTGTAATTTTTGAGGTTTCTAATGTGTCCGCTCACATCGAAAACGAAGTCTAAAACCAATAAAAATAATACACTAAGTATTGTACACATTGAAAAAGTCTACAGAAAACTCCGCGATCTATGTCTATAGCTTATGAATATCCCACAATAACATTTTTTTTGTCATTTAATTTTTACGACAAATAATATAATTTACGAAGCGATTTGATCTAATACATCATTAATCCTTATCCAATTAAATACCTTAAATACATTGTTGATTTAATATTATGGATTTATGTGGAAAAAATGCGAGGCATAGCGTTTGCGGCGGTATGGTGTGGCCGGGGCAGCTTTCTAACGAGGAATATTTAAACGAAAATGATGAAGTATATGTGTACAATTTCAAACYGATTCCTCAAAAATGTTACAATTGCTAAATATTTAGAATAGTAGAATATAAATGCAATCAGAAACGCAGTACAATGGATTATAACTGGCTCAGAAATCAGTCGATGAATGAGAGTGGACTTTTTCGATTTGCCACGCTTGAGAACCGGCTCACGATCCGCATTCCACTAGAACGAATGTTCATTGGACTACAGTGTGAAATGATGGAGCCATGTTTCCATTATCACACACCGAAGCAAAAATTCGGATTAATTACGATTAAAGAGCACTCCGCAGAATCAGCAATTTGTTGTTTCTGTTAGATTATGATTTTGCGAGGCACCCATTTTGCACAGAGCTTTCGTCTTTTTAGGGAGTCATTGTCCTCGGTGCTCATTTCGGCTTTTTCCAACTTAGAAATCTCTTTTCAACGGTGGATTTCCCTGGTGCAGAGCCCAAATTCAACAGTATTTTCCCGCCAAAAGCAATGCTTTATTAACACACGAAGTGTGTTATGATCCATTTTTTGTAAACTACCACAAGTTGGTTCACAAAAATGCCATATCTAATACAAATAGTTATAATATAACTAATAAAAATTATAGTCACAGTAAAGCGTGGACGGGTGGACATATATAAAAAAATACTAAAGCGAGCAAAAGCTAAAAGTAATTGGTCTTCCAACCTCTTTTATCTTATTTCATGTAATGAAATGTATGTACTACTTAATTTTTCAACAGCGTCAACTTTCATATCGAATTAGGTTTCAACTTCTTAGCTGCTTAACCCATTTACAGCTATTGGTCGATTTATCGACCAGCAAGTTTGAAAAATCACGAAGTCGAAAATGAACAAGGTATGATGTGAAATCAATAAATGTATGCGATTTTGCATCTTTCTGAATCCGCTGCTGAACAGGTCAATGTAACAATTTCAAAAGTTTTTAAGCATCGAGTTTCTTTAATTACAATCAAAATAAAAAGTTGTGGCTGCATGCACGATTTATATCATACCAAAAACACAGTACATCTCTTTCGGTACAATGATCGATTCATATTTCTCAATGTGTCGAATTTGCGCAGCGGTACGCCTACGTATCAAACCTTTAAACTCTGTAAGCTTCGTATGTACGTTGYGGGACTACCCTTAAGTATTTCTTCGCAAGGTAATCTTAGCCTATAGGCTCTTGCATCTCATCTTACACATTTTCTGTTTGAATGAATTGCGTCATATAAAATTCATATGCCCATGATTTCTATCCATCCAGCTTTTGAAATGTTTAATAAGCCGGTGCGTCCATCGCCCGTTGGTTGTTGTATCATAACGTTTTTGCCACTCGTTTACCCTCTTTTGTTTTTGTTTCATTCGTTTTTCTATAGTTATTGTCACAGCAATGTCGTCAGCATATTATTATTAGCATCTTTCGGTAGAGGGAGCCTCAATATACCGTCATATAATATATTCCACAACATCTAGTTCAAAACGGACCCTTGTGGTACCCCACCAGTTACAGTATTTCTTTTGATCCCTTCGTCAGTGTCGTAAAACAGCAGCCTGTCGGACAGATAGCTTTTTATACTCTGCAATAAATATGACGGTCAGTGCGCTGAGTTGAATGCATTTTTCACATCAAATGTGATAAGAA
This sequence comes from Bactrocera latifrons, assembly GCF_001853355.1. NCBI lineage: Eukaryota > Metazoa > Arthropoda > Insecta > Diptera > Tephritidae > Bactrocera > Bactrocera latifrons. The sequence goes on from NW_017534490.1 coordinate 16,703, forward strand.
ATTTGAGTGCCAAGTATCCACCTTGTACCTTCAATAATAAAATCTGCTATTTTTGTTAGCTTTTTGATTGCGTCGACAATCGACCGCTTTCTGCGGAAACCATATAGATTGCTAGATAATCCATGTGCACTCGGATATCCAACTGTTTTGTAAGGCTTCTGTAACAAGACCACACGCTGTTGTTTCCATGTTTTAGGAAAAGTACCAACGGTTACGCACTTTGTATATAATTTTGTAAAACATTTCCGAAGCGTGAAGAAGCATTTATAAAATCTATGTCGGTAACTATTGGCATAGGTAGATGCACTGATTTTTCGAGGAAACCGCTATCTTCTCCCTTCGTGTCCTGCGTTGGAAAAAGTGTTTCCACAAAATTTTTTTGGAAGAACTGGGTAGGTCAGTGTTTGGCATTTGGGACCTCGGACTTCGGATATAACCAACTTATAAGCTATGCCCCAAGTATTTTTGTCGAGTTTATTACAAAGCTTTTGAAAGCACGTACATACAAGTATCTTTGCTGTTTTTTATAGATTTTCTTGAAATTTTTGCGTAGATGCCATGCTGTACTGTAACTGCACCTCTCTTTTACTGGCGCCTCGCTTTATTATACATTTTTCGCAATTGCTGAATCTCATTCTCATTTCACCAGAATGCTGGCTTTCGTATGGGATGTTGTTTTCTTCCGCGACACCACAAGCACTGCAGATATGTTGAACTAAAAACTTCAAAGTTTGATTCGTGAATATCTTCATTCAACAAGAAAAAATCTTCAAACATTTTGTCTATCTTATACCCTCTAGCTTGCACTTTTATAACATGCGCAAATCTTCTTTGTCTTACAAGGAGGCTGAAATCTAAAATAATTTCGAAATGGTCACTCTGTGTGTACGTGTCACACACCTGGCACTCTACTATTCGAGCAAAAGATGCTAGTTAACGATATCTAAATAAAGAAAAGCAAATGTGTTCTTTCAACCTGAGTTTAGCATTACAATATAGCCCGAAGGCTTTGAGTAATGCGAGCCCTCGCTGATTTGGGCTTTAACTTCCCGATTCTAAGGCTCGTCCGTTGAAGTCTGCCTTTAAATTAGGCAAACTAATTACACTGGTAAACAAAAATATACTTTTTTTTGTGAACAAAAGAACAAAGTATTTAYTATGAAAAAATTGMCATAAATGCAGAAAATAACTACAGATTTCTTCTATCACCTATAGTATTTTTGCAATGAGGATTTTGTTAAAAAAAAAAGCGTTAGATATATTATTGTTATATTATTGTATTAACCAAAGATTACCTTAAAATGTTACTGTCGATATCTTTCGGCGATATTGTGTTTTTGGAGTATTCCTTAACAATGCAAGCAAACTGGTAATGCACTTGCCTTGTTACCGTTTATACATAGTAGAAATGTCTTGGTGGAATTGTTCCCCATGTTCGTCACTTACGGCCACTAAATCAGCGGGGGAAAAATTCAGATGTTAGTACAGAAAGTGAATTTTAAGGGAAATGTGGCAACCTATTTTTTAAAGGCAGTCATTAGTTCAGTTTGGAGAAGGTGCCAATCTTTAAGTCTGGATGCTTAAAGTTCGGATTGCCATTTTGAGAGGCTTATATCTCGAGCTAAGTCATTAAGTTCACCCTGTGAAATTGGATGCGGCTCTGCTGAAATTCCTGGGAAATCAAATAATGGATCAGTGGTCCCTTCCTTTGCGGTTTCTGTAACATCACTTGAAGAGCTAGTCGATTCTAGTTCTTCATCGAGACTCCAAGATTCTGGTGCTTTTCGGATAAGAAGTTTTTCACTGTATTTGACAGGTCTTAAAGCTGATGGTAAATTACAGTACTTAACCGCATGATTAGACTTCGGTCTAACAGCTTTAATATTCGTGAGGCAAAAATAGCAGTCTGTAACATGGTCTTTAAGTTCTCTCCAATCTTTTTAGCCAAGCTGTTTACAATCTTACACAAGTTTTACAACAGATATGAGGGACCCATGCTTTGTCTTGGTTTAAAAGTTATTTCTCCGCACACATAACAACAACTGTTGGCACTATTTACGCCCTGCCTATGCATTGTACGTAAAAATCTTAAACACAGTAATTTGGAGAAAATAAAAGAATGTGAACTCAAAAGCGTTTTGCTATCYAACACGTTTTGCTAACATAGAACACGTAACCAATTCGGACACCGTTAGTCTACTGATAAATTTTGTAAAATAAAATTATCGTAAAATACGATGCTTACTTCAAACAAGCAGGCAGAACGGGTATAAACCGGTTAAAACCCTGACCGTATGGAAATATGAGATAATTCAATATAATGAAATTTTACTCCCCCCTTTCCCGCTGTTATGTCGCGGCTCATTGCGCGAAAATGTTGCAGTCTGACCGACAGGTTTTTTTCTGCACATGTTGTGGAAACGTGACATGTAGCAAAAGTATGCATTAACGCACCAAGCTGCGTTCTCCGCAAAATGGTCCATTCAGTTTTGAGTACGACTTGCCCTAAATACATGGAGTTACTAAAGACAATGGAAAAATGAGAATACATTAACATCTTGCTGCAGCAAAGCAACATAGGCACAAATAAGAGGAAGGAAAAGTAAGCTGCTATGCTCGTCCCAGCGCGCCCATTAAGAATTTGAAGACTTCCTCTTATTATTATCTTTAGAAAGCAAATGCGAAGCGCCGATAATACGGGCAAGCGATTTCAATGCATGGTCTACTGCCTTGAGTTTTGTGATTACTGAGGTTTTTGAGACAGTATAGAGTGCAGAAAAAGTACCAAGCGAAGACGGTGTCCACTTATTATCCACATTGCGAAAGGAATTGGTGACAGCATGCAACGCTACAATGCGAAGAATGAAATGTCATAACAAGCGAAAATCTGTATACTGGTGGAATGACGGAACGTGACAAAAGAAATGTGATTAAAACTTTGAACTGGAGAAATGGAATGTCACATATACTAACTTTCTAAAAAAACGTACATATAAGATCGAACCGTTGCCSCCTGGTGTTTTCCGACCATGATGCAGAACATATCCAAAACTCTGACATCTTACCTGATCCTCCAATACGAAGGATATTTAAGGCTTAATTATATACTTATCTTTTGGAGAGAGGCGAGGGTCGTATTTATACAGAAATCTGCTAAAAATTCCCTCTTTATTAGAAAAAATTCTTCTTCTTAATTGGTGTAGACACCGCTTACGCGATTATAGCCGAGTTAACAACAGCGCGCCAGTCGTTTCTTYTTTTCGCTAGGTGGCGCCAATTGGATATTCGAAGCGTAGCCAGGTCCTTCTCCACCTGGTTTTTTCAACGGAGTGAAAGTCTTCTTCTTCCTCACACAAAGATAACACAAGAATGTCACATAATAAGTTTCAAATCGGTAGAGTCCATGATGTCATCTAAAAGTGGGCGGTGTCATTCCAATTATCAATTTTTGACCCCGTCTCAAGACACTTGCATACCATTTCGGGGTAAAATTTAAGGTTGGTAGCATATTTAGTTATCGATTTATCGCGTTTTGAGTAGTTTGTAACAATACCGTTATAATTGGGGAGTGAGATGGTTCACCATGCGATTTCATCCATTTACGCAACCGAACATTTTGTACTCTTACAACGTGCAAGAATCAAAGCCTGGGAAATACTTTAAGGTGAAAAAACAATCCTCATATTAGTTATATGAAGACTAACAAAGTTTTTGCTCAAATTCAATCTATTTTAGACACAAAGATACATTGTTATGAGTAAAATATTTCTCTTATTTCCATTGGAATAACTCACGTAGTGACCGATATATGCGGTACTTTCATCCAAAAGTTCGAAAAACTTTACATTAAGTATATGGGGGCTATGGGGAGTATTGGTCCGATTCAACACATTTATATACCTTTATAAGAGAACGATTATCCCTTAATATTAGTTATATACATATGTATTTCAAACAATGACCGACATTTTCTATCAAAAATTAACTAAAGGTACCGGAATCAAAATATTTAAATACTGAAAAGAAGGAGAAAAATCAAGCAACAAATCAAAGAAATGGTAAATCAGGGAAAGAAAAAGTAATTCTAGATACTCTTTAATGGTAATTAAAAGGAAATTGATAATACTATGCTCGGACCGACCGTGAAAACATGTTTTTGTGGGAAAAACTGGTTTTCGCTCTAAAGCTTGTGTTTTCGTCCATGTAATATCTGTCAAACGAAAACACACTGAAAAGCAGTTTCCGCTGAAAACTACTTGAAAACTTACATTCCACTCATTATAATCGGGGCCTGCGATATTATTGGAACATATATTTTGCGGGCCCTAAATTGTCACTTGATGTTGTCATACTGTATTAAAAGATGAAAAAGCAAAAATATACAAAAAATAATTTGTGGAGTGATAGGGGAGAAGCCCTACTCATTGAATTGTGRCAAAACAAAATTAGTGCTCTTCGCGGACCAAGAAGAAATAGCCACATGATGGAGGAAATGGCAGTGGAGTTGCAGCAACAAGGTGTGCATTTCACAGCGGGTGAAATAAATTCAAAAATACACAATCTTTCGCAAAGATACAAAGATGAAAGAATGAGAGCCATACTGTCGCCGTACGTCAGCTACAACACCGAGGGCTTAGTGGAGGAAAACGTTCAAAGTAACAGGCATTTTTTTTTGTAATTGAGTATATTATTTATATTTACGTACATATGTACATTTTTAAAAGGTTCTCCAAATTTCGGTGGAAATTGTTGCTGCATCACCATTGTCATCACCGGTTTTCCTACCTCAGCTATGCCAATGTCGCCAACCGATACCTCTTCATTGACAATATCGTCTCCCGTGATTCTGGAAACAAAAAAAAAAAATCATTTTCAAATTCTAATATTCAAAAAATGTGAAAGATCGAGAAAGCAAATCAGGAATTCAATGAAACTAGCAAACCAAATTATTAACATGACAGGAAAATAAGTTGTAAACGGCAATAAAAAATCCTACTGGTCTAAGAATATCTGAAAGAACAAATAAACTTGAATTAGAAAAATAAAAAGTAAATGAATATGTGTTCTTTTTGGAAGATACTTATCTTGGAGTTAAATTAGTTCAGCCTATTAAGTTATACCTTCTTATACACATCTAGATGTGTATAAGAGACAGATCCATAATACCATTGATTCGATGAAAAGGTCGAACACCAAACCCGGAAAAACATCCCCATACTATAATACCACCTCCCCCATGCTTAACCGTGCCTTGACAGTATCGGGGATCCAACCTCTTATTTTTTGGTCGGCGAACTCTTCTCATTCCGTCTGAATATTTCATATTAAATTTTGATTAATATGAGAAAAGAAATGTTTTCTATCGTTTCACTGACCAGGTTATGTGTTCCCGAGGAAATTGTAATCGCTTTATTCGATTTTTTGTTTTGATATAAAAGGGTTTTTAGCTGCCCTATAACTTGTTAGCCCACCTGCACACGCTCTTCTTTGTACAGTACGTCTTTAAGGCTTTAACCACACGCGCTGCCTACTTATCAGGAAACGTTTTTGGTTCTCTAAGTATTCTAGAATCGTCATATCGTGTTGTAGCTTTGGGTCGTAATCTACGATGGGAAGTTTTCACAGATCCACTGTCCCTAAATTTCTTTATAATAAAGCTCACTGTTGATTTATTCACATCAAATTTGTTAAAAATGTTTTTTTGTGATAATCCATTCTTGTAGTCTTTAATAATTAATTGTCTTAATTGGATTGAATGTTTATTTCCAGCCATTTGGCTACTTTTTGTTATTAATTTCTTCGAATAAAGTAAAATTTTTATCGCGGCACAACCTTTTATGTGAAGATACTTGTTTCAACTAAAATTATGTTGAATTTTTATGTCATTGTTCAATTTGCGCAAAGAATGCAAAATCGTCAGAAAATAACGGGATTTTCGACAGTTGTCACGAAATCCCTTTATATTTAAGTACTTTTTTTATACCTAAAATTGTAATTTAGAGTATACGTCAAGTTTTAAGGAATAATAGCCATCAGTCCAATATGTTTTGTCCAACACTGTACAACTTTATCTTTGATTTACTGTATATGCAATTGTGTAAAATGGACACCTTGTGATACAATATGCACACGTACTTTACAAAGTGTACAAAATGCTGTCCGAGTCGTTTCTCCATTAATTGGGTCGTCAGAGGCACCGATTTTGTCGTCTAATCTTCAACTCTTCTAAAGCGCGTAACCACTTAGCGTTTAGAGTATCGTTGTTATCATTTAAAACACAGCATTGTTGCAGTAGTTTCCAGATTTCGGTTCAAAATTCCAGTAGAATTTTGCAAATCGTAGATTTTCCGTACATGTAAGCGATATTCCGATGCTCTGCAGATGACCCTAAAGCAAATAGTGTTATAGCCACTCCTTTTTCGATAGGAATAGTTTTTCGATTGTTCGTATTTATTTTTTGCAGAGGCCGGAGGATGTCACATAATTTGTCAAAGGAACTTTGGTTCACGCGAAAGTTTTCTTTAAAAAAAAGCAGATCCATTTCGTTGGCGAATGTGTTCCCAAAAGTGATTCATACATTTCTGGAATTAATAATATGTAATTGAAAACTTTTAAACGTATACACACTTTTATCCGACATGAACTATCGGCGTCCCAAGGGCCTTTTTTAAATTTAATACGTTTAAATGTTTGTTTTTTTTKWAATTTTTTTTAAAGGGCAAGGTGCTGCGTTGTAAGAGTTTCTCTTGAAGAATTGTCGTTGCACAAGGTATTTAACYACCTTCTCAAAGCCAATGCTTTCGCAATTAATATTTTTTTGTCAGAATTCTAAAAAACACGATCTTTAGTAATAATTATTGGCGAATATTACGGATTTCAAAACATACCAATCTCCTTGCTCACAAACAAATAAATTTGTGAGTTGGCAAACAATATTTAATGATTATTGGCAAATATTACGGATTTCAAAACATACCAATCTCCTTGCTCACAAACAAATAAATTTGTGAGTTGTCAGTGAAAACTCATCGGAAACACACATTGTCGGTCCGAACGACGTAGATTCCCCAATCCACAAATGTGTTTTCAATGTCGGTACGATCATAGTATAATCCAGGGAAAAGGAAATACAGAATAGTAGTAGATTATAGAAAAATTAAGTGACAATTGTTGATAAATATCCCTTGCCAAACATTGAATCGATATTGGATAAATTGGGACCAATATTTATGACAATATATCTAGCAAAACGTTACCATCAAATTGCAGTTAAAGAGGAAGCTAGGTAGAAAACAGCGTTCGTAACTTCTCATGGTTTTTATGAATTTATAAGGATGCCATTCGGATTAAAGAATGCCCCGCCAACTTTTCAACGTATGAAATTTAACGATATTTTATAAACAAAACTTGGGTAGTATGTTTAAATGATATACTAATCTTTAGTACAACGTTACAAGAATATCTTTTTAAACTTCTAGAATCAAAAAATTCTTAAATACAAATGAATAAGTGTAATTTATAAGAAGAGATGGCATGAATCCAAATAAAATCAAAGCAATAGAAAGCAATAGAAGAAGAGTTTTAATTTAGGTCTACGCAAAAGTAGCTCAACCAATAACAAAATATCTAAAGAAAGGATTGCAAAATAATATAAAAGATCACACAGAAGCATTTGGAAATCTTATACAATTGATAAGCTCGCATCCAGTTTTACGGGGTCTGTTGCGTTAAGCGACATCCTTTAAACATAAATACTAATTTTKTTAAATATTATACTAAACTAATATAAATAAATTAATTTTATATTAAATATTCTGTTAAAGTTTATTTTATACAAAGTACTCACACTAATAATGTTGTTTTATATACTCACCATAATGTAACGAAATGAATTGTACTTACCCCTTTTTTGTAAATACATACCTACGCGTCCCGTTAGTTTAAGCCGTTAGGTTAAGGCTTAGACTAAGTCATAAAATTCCTGGAGTAAAGAATTCAATCTTGTAAGAAGAGCAATCGCGATCAGTCGTTTATCTAATATTTTTCGGTACAGGAAATTTTTCACGTAACTCCTCTCATTATAGCATGATAGGCATTGTCGAGTTGTTGCCAGAATTTAACCCAACAAGAGAAACGTCACTAAACTCAGTTCAATTTATAAAACGTATCGAAATATTAAAGAACGCATATAACTGGCAAGAACAAATTTTGATTTGTGCGGTGCAACAAAAACTTCGAGGATCCGCAAAATTGTGGATTGATTCACAACAATGTGTTTTTGTAAATTGGCCACAGTTTGTAAATAAATTTTGAACTGATTTTCCGTGTATGTTAAATGAAGCTGATACGCATATCAAGYTATCGCGAACGAAACGACTTCAAACAGAATCACCGGTCGAATATTTTTATAGAATGCTAGCACTTGGCAACAAAGGCAGTATAACTRAAGCTGGCATCGCGCGATATATTGTGAACGTTATAAACCACAACGATTTGAGGTGTAAAATATCAAATGAATACAATCGGTGCCATGACTTATTAAAAGATAACACGAGTTATAGTGTGTATAATAATACCACCTGGTCATCCTAATCGTGAAACACGTCAACCACAGTGAAACCCCAAACTCTAAATTCGAAAAGTATTAAATTGTCAGTAACTAACAGTATTCAACGTTAGTTCAGTGAGATGAAATGTTACAACTGTGCTAAATTCGGTCATTGCGCGATTAATTGCCCTAAACCACAGAAAAAGCCAAGGTGTAGTAAATGCCGACGTACGACACATAAAACAGACGAGTGCCCCGAAAAGAAAAACATGAAATTAATGCAAATAATGTACTTAAAGAAAGTGGTAAGGAGGGTTTTTTAGACGGAGCCAAAAAAAAGATCTATTTTATTTTAAATAAGTTAATTTAATTAACAAAGGTAATTTTGTTATTTTACATTTAATTTCAAAGTATGTAAAATATCTAAATGTACTAATATAAAACCCACGACGAGCGGCCGAAACAGTATCCGGATGATTTTTTATTCAAAGTTGAGCGCAGCGCGCAAGATTGTTCCGATCGATGTAAATATAAGAAGGGTATCGACGAATGTGTCCGCCATCCTTTTGCCCAGCCTTTTTGTTAAGTGGGTTGATTGATGTAGAAGTGTGGTGAATTGTGGTGTGTGGTGATGTATGAGTATGCTGTCATCGGAAGTGTTGTATTAGTGTGTGCCAGTTTTTCCGGGTAGAGAGKGCAGATGCTTAACTCATTTAAACTTCCTGGGCCCTCCTAGGCGAATATTTTGCCTAGTATTGTACGTATAAGTATGTATGTATTTCGACGTACCACTGGTGGAGTAGCCAAAGCGCGGAATACGTTCTGACAGCATAAGTATTTCGTTATGGAGTTATAATATACTCATATTTATCCGTGTGTGAAAATAATGTGAATGTATTTGAATGTGCATTTGAATATGTGGGTAGGTGCTTAAGAGAAGCAACTTTATCTTCCGGGTTTATTTGATTTTACTGACAACTTTTGGTATTTTTTGTTTTTCCATTTTGGCGAAAGCCATCCTGCGGAGCCGAAAAGTATTATGTCCTTTTAATATAGGGACTGTCGGAGGTAACTCTAGCTTTGTTTTTTATACCAATTTGTGGAGTGTTAAGAAATTGTGGCTYTAGTGGTAGTCGTACGACGTACCGGCCATTATTTGATCGAGTAGTTGTGGCTTTCGAGAAGTGCTCACAATTCTCATCTTTTATAGTTTTGTTTGTTAATGAAAATTTCCTTAACCTTTGCAATTTCCTTAACTGTGAATTAAGGTATTTGTCCTCAACTTGAGTTGGTATGGTGGTAACTGGTTCAGTAACTAGTCCACCTTGTGCTTCGCTGTGCAGCGTTTGAACTTTTTGTGCCTTTGAGCAACATGGTGTCTCTTGGCTATTTTTAAAATTTTGGTTTTCTGGATTTGTGTTTCTTTGGRGTGAGATATGATATCTGCTAAAATGAAGCATTGAATTGTGCCTTTTGTGACAATATAAGCAGTTAAATTTGCTTTTGCAATTATTAAGATTGTGTTAGTGGRACAAGCAGTTTGTACAGAGTCTTTTTGACCTGACAAAGTTGTTCCTTTCATTTATGCTTAATGTTTTAAACTTCTCGCAAGTTTTAAGCATATGCCCTCTTGTGCATTGTTCGCATGACGTATTTTTTCTTTGTTCGGATATGAACGATTGTGTTTTGTTAGAAATTCTGTTTAAATATAAGCTTCCACTTTGGTCGTGTTTGTTCTTAGTTTTGATTATTTTTTCTTATAACCTTTCCGCAATTTCATATTGGGTGGTGAGAAAATCTTTCATTTGTTGCCACGTTGGGCACCTTTTTCGTGATGAGAGCAAATGCTCCCATAGAAGTAACGACTTTTCTGGTAATGCGGCGGTGCAAATGTTTACCAGAATTGGGTCCCAGCTGTCTGTAGAAATATTTTGTGTCGACAGAATCGATAAACAATTTGAAACAGTGGATTCTAGTTTGATGAATTCTACACTTGTTTCTTTAATAATTTTTTTCAAGTTCATTAGTGTCGTTACTTGTTTGTCGACCAGGGCTCTTTCGTTTTCGTATCTAGCTATTAGATCTTCCCAAGCCAAATTGAAATTATCGTCATTTAATGCGAACTGTTGGACTATTTCGCCTGCTTGACCTTTGGTTTTGTATCTGAGGTAATACAATTTTCGTGCTTTTGATAGTTGCGGGTGGTTGATGTAAACGGCTGTAAACATGTCTCGGAAGGACGGCCATTCTGCAAATCTAGTGCAGTATCTTGTTAAACTGTCACTTTCTGAAATAAATTTAATAGCCTGTTTTGAACGTGTAGCTTCTGCAGATGTATTTTGATCTTTCTCGTTATTAACCATTATAGTTTTATTTTAATTTTTTATGTGTAAAAATACTTAAATTTTTTTTCTCTCAGTGTAACTGATTTAAATAAGGCAATAGGGTATTGCTTGAAACCGAATACTCTTTTAGGTAAATAGAGTTTATGTATGTACTTATGTTTTGTGCGATTGAGAGCTCGTTGAATAGATCAATTTACATAAGTATGCACGAATTGTTTGTGGGTTTATGATTATTCTTATATTCTTATACCTTTAAGCGATTGAGGGCTCGTTAGAGAGATCAATTAGCTTTTTTGCATGCAATCCTGCTTGTTTTTGTTTGCCAAAGAACAAGAGGTATTGCTGGATAATTGCAAATGTGGACTTTGAATATTTGTGTATGTTTAAATGTATATTGTTCAAGTTAATAATTTTTTGTATACCCGGGCTTTTTGTATCGTTGTGTTCACGAACTTATATATTATATTTTTAATGAAAATTATTTTTCTTCTGTATTTCTTTTTTGTAATTTGTTGTTTACGGAAAGCTACGATTACCTTTTTCTTTGAAGTTTAATTATAATTTATAGTTTTAGTAATTTGGTACCCAGTGTAGGGTATATAAAAAAATGCAGATTCTATGCCGTATGTAAGCATAAGGTACGCTTCTATATTATTGACAGCACCTTCCTGTGCTGTTATTTGTATATTTGTTTTAATTGTTCGCGTCCGTTTGATCCGTTTTTTGTATGCTTTGTTGTTTATGTGCTTTTACATTTCGCGCCCGATTTACGTTTTGTGTTGAGTTTTTAGTCGAAGAGACCGAAACCCATGTCGTCGTCTTCCTCGGACTCCGACTCCTCCTTTTTTGACAACGGCGCCAAAACAAGTAGCTTGAGCAGAGGCAGCAGCAGCAGCAACAAACTTGCTGGGGTCCTTGATGAACTCCTTGATGGCAGCTTCCTTGAAGTCTACTTCGTTTGGAGTATTTTATTGTTTTTTCTTGCTTTAATTTTTCGCGGCCAATTTAGTTTTTTTTTGTGTTTGTACAGTTTGGTATATTTTGTTTTTGTCACTGCATTTTTGGTTTTTGCACATTTGCAGTTTTGACTCTTTGTTATACTCTCGCAACAAAGTTGCTAAAGAGAGTATTAGAGTTTTGTTCACATTACTGTTGTTTGTAAGTCCTAAAACTAAAAGATTCAGATATAGGGTTATTTATACCAAAGTGATCAGGGTGACGAGTAAAAATTGAGATATCATGATCAAACTTGGTACACGTATTTCTTGGCTTCATAAGAAGGTTAAGTTCGAAGATGGGAAAAATCGGCCCACTGCCACGCCCACAAAATGGCGGAAACCGAAAACYTATAAAGTGTCATAACTAAGCCATAAATAAATATATTAAAATGAACTTTGGCACAAAGGATCACATTAGGGAGGGGCATATTTGGACGTAATTTTTTTGGAAAAGTTGGCGTGGCCCCGCCCCCTACTAACTTTTTTGTACATATCTCGAAAGCTACTATAGCTATGTCAACCAAACTGTACAAGGTCGTTTCCTTTAGGCATTTCCACATAAAGTTCAAAAATGGAAGAAATCGGATAATAACCACRCCCACCTCYCATACWAAGGTTATGTTGAAAATCACTAAAAGTGCGTTAACCGACTAACAAAAAACGTCRGAAACACTAAATTTTACGGAAGAAATGTCAGAGGAAGCTGCATCCAGGCTTCTTTTAAAAATTGAAAATGGGCGTGGCGTCGCCCACTTATGGACCAAAAACCATATCTCAGGAAGTACTCAACCGATTTCAAAGAAATTCCGTGTATGATATTTTCTTAACACCCTGATGACATGTACCAAATATGGGTGAAATCGGTTCACAACCACGCCTGAAATATCGATTATCACTTTATCTTGCGAGAGTATAAAATGTTCGGTGACACCCGAACTTAGCCCTTCCTTACTTGTTTTTGTTATCTGCTTTAGTTTTTCGCCTGAGCTAGAACCCGACTACGAAATCGATGACGAAATCGAGGACGATTTAGGTCAGGAAGTCTTTGATTGAATTGCGACCAAAAAGGCGGCTCGRTGTGAGTTGTTGAAGAGAAGTCGAAGAGCAACAACCATTGAAGTCAGGTCGACTGTTGTAAATTACATTAATTTTTATTTGTTTATTGTTTCTTTTTAAATAAATTTAATTTGGTTATCATAAACGTATCGTTTGTACTGCTCATGTGTATCGTGTCAACATTCAAAAGGAATCGTATCATTGCGCTTAAATGATGCACATGTCACTTTTCTCAAAACAGCTTGAGATTTTTCAGCATCCAAATTTTGAAAAAATATTTACGTTAACTACAGACGTGTAAAATCATTCAATAGGAGCATTTATATCACAAGAAGGACACCCAATATGTTATGCATCAAGAACATTAAATAACTATGAAATAAATTATTCTGCAACTGATAAAGAATTTTTAGCAACTATTTCGAGCGTAAATTACTTTAGACCATATTTATAACTCACATATTGGCTACTATATATGCGGTAAAAACTCACCTTGAACGAAGCGAGTGGTATATAAAATTCTCCTATATGGGAAGTAGGACGTTGTTGTCCGATTTCGTCCATTTTCACAATGTGGCATAAGAATGTAAGGAGAATACGTCGTACTAAATTTTGTCGAAATCGGCTTTATCGGGTCCCGAGACATGGGATTTCACCAAAGAGTGGGTGGTGCCCGCCCACCATTCAATTTTCACAGCAGCTCTCATAAGAACTCTCTTATACCATCTCGATGGTAAAATTTAATGTGTCGGCGTATTTAGTTATTGATTTATCGCTCTTTAAGTAGTTTTTAACAGTAGTAATATGGGGAGTGAGCGGTGTTATTCTCCAATTCCATTTTCACACTGTCGGTAGAAGTTCCTATAAGTTTTGTACTCAGCAAATTTGGTTGTTGGAGCTTAAGTGGTTAAGGAGATATGTAAATTAAACCACATCCACTTTTTAAAAAATTTGTATCCACAGGTGTCCCTTGCTACTGCGATCATTCGTACTAAATTACGGCTACGTTCGTAAATGCATCATGACGCGCATCATGACGATTGTATAACAAACAGAACGTTCAGAAATGCCAATATTGCAGCACTGCAATAATCAAAAAGACAACACTTTTATCAGCTGCCACTCATAATTTCTATCAAAAAATTGTTTACTGCATTTAACTACGATGCCTGACGAAAAGTAAGTGCAAAACTGTTTTATTTTAATTTTTGTATTGAAATTTAGTTAAATTATGTTAATAATAATTGTATAAATAATTATTTTTAAATTTTTAGTGAAAGGCAGAGAGCCTCTCGTCCTCGAGCGACGTCTAACAAAGATATCTTAAAGTTTTTCGAAGCAGAGGCGGTTAAAGAAGAAGCTCGACATAGCAAGGTCATGGCTTTGGAGAGGGACAATCTGTCTCTAGAAAAAGAAAGAATAAAAGCTCTACTAGACATGAAATCGGTGTTGGCAGATTATTTAAAAAATAGTGTTAATATGAATAGATAAGTATTTGGCCTGTGGTAGGGAACTGAAATGTACCTTTTTATTTTTTATATGTGTAAGAAGCTCACCTTATTTTTTTATTGAAACTAGGTTTAGTTAAATAAATGTTTTTTCTTTTTAATGAAAACAATAAAAATTAAAATGAAGTTCATCAGAAAAAGTAATGAAAAAATTATTCCAATAAAGGAAGGTGAGGTAAAGTAAATTTTTTATGATGAAAACAGAGTGGTAAAGTAGTTTCTTCTATCGATTCCACTGATATCATCTGAATCAGCACTGGGTGCATCTTGAATTCCTTCGAGTGCATTGTTGGTTTTCATATCGGCATGTGTTATTGTATCGTTAATATGTYCAGAATAACCTCCCTTATTTATGATAAAATTGTGTAAGATAGCGCARGCGAGTATTACATTAGATGTGGCTTTAATGCTCGAAGCTTCAATATAATTTAAAATTTTAAACCATTTCTTAAAAATCCCGAAAGTTTGTTCTATAAATACTTGCGTTGAGCTTAAACGGGTATTGAAAGTCTTTTGTTCCCTACTGAGATACCCATTGTCTCTGTGRGGTATCATTAGAAATTTYGRTATGGGGTACGCAGAGTCCCCCAATATAACAGCAGAACAGGTGCCAGCTGTAACTCGCCAGGTGTTATTGCTTGAAATATTGGGCTATTTGTCCAAACATTGGCATCGTGGCAGCTCCCTGGATATCCAATAAACACATYTAGGAAACGATATTGGCTGTCGCATATAGCCYGGAAGGTAATAAATTAAAGTAATAAAAATAATGAGGTGGAAGCATGTAAATAAAACCGGCATGGATACTGAGTGGTTTCCTTTGCGATCATAAAAACTAATCGCATCTACACTCGGGGTAAATGCGTTAAAATGCGTTCCATCTAAACATCCTATAAAAAAGGAAAGGGATTTTCTCTGCTATTTTCAAAATTTGTCATGACCTCTTGCTGACGGTCAATAGACGGCCATTTTATTTCGCTTGAAACTATAAATTATTAATTTTCATAAAACTTATAAACCTTAYCTTAAAAGTGGCCCAATTCATTCGGAAATGGGAAGAGAAAATGTCCTCGGGAAACGACTTAATTGTTTTATTAATGATTTGTTTTTAGGTATTTTTCTTTTTAAAGACAAACATTTGTACCAACAAATTTTTCTTTTTGACTTCAGTACCCTTCTTTTTCTTAAATTTAAAGAAAGTCTATAATTTCTTTGCTCACAAATTTCGTCTAGTGTTAGATTCAGCAAAATTTCCATTTTRGTATTATACGCCCTCAAAAATGCAAACAAATGTATCTGCAAATTGTCAAAAATTGTATAAGAAGTATCAAACGTCAAACTTGCAGTGTTGCTACTGTTGCTTATGCTGCAATCATGATGCATTTACGAACATAGCCTACAGCTTTATATCTTAATTAAGTGCTTAGATATGGCACTTTATATGTCTTCGATTAATGGCGATTTGTGGACGTGACAGTGGTCCGATTACGCTCATCTGCAAACCCTAAATTTTTTTAATACTAAGGAACCCAATACAAAGTTTCATTGAGCTACCTCAATTCTTACTCAAGTTATAGCTTGTAAGCGCAAACGGACGGATGGACAGACAAACAGGCAACCGGATTTCAACTTTCCTCGTCATCCTGATCATTTGTATATATATAACCCAATATCTATCTCGCTAAGTTTTTTGTGATACCTACAACTGTTTGGAACACTAAAATACTATACTCTGTAGCAACCGGTTGCAAGAGTATAAAAATAACATGGTTTTAATTTTCACAAGCCGCTGCTATTATTTCAAACACAGTTGTACATATGTAAGTACAATTAAATGAAACTCAAGATATTATTATTTATCAGGAAAAAAATAAATCTGCCCGAGTTAAAGTGGGACACACATGTTCRTTCGATCGGTATGTGTCCGCATGCGGTTTACTCGTGTATGGGCTTATGCTCCTACCGATACATGTGTGTTGTGTATGGCGTTGTGAGCGCACWAAATCTCATTTCTCTCTTGTCGCCGAACAGTGAAGATCGCGGACGAACAATGCCAAGTGTTAAGGGAGGAGCCTGCTTTAGAGGCTTTAAAAAATTAAAAAAAAATTTTTGGGAGAGAAAGAAATAATAGTTTTAAACGAAATTTCTAGGCTTTATTTGTATATATAATATGTAACACACATATTTGAACATCATTCACAAATATTTTGGATACGAAATCTTTGATATTCTGCCTTTGGRAAGCAATTGCCCGATGCGTCCCGCAGTGCATTTTTCGGACGTCGGGCTGGATGCTGGTGGCAATTTCTATCGGAAATAAAAAAATCAAAAAGATTCATATTTTTTAATAATTTATCTCCTAGATAAATTAAGAAAATTCAAAAAAAGGTGTAAAATTTTAAATTTCTTTTTATACCCTGAACAGGGTATATTAAGTTTGTCACGATGTTTGTAACACCCAGAAGGAAGCGTCGGAGACCCTATAAAGTATATATATAAATGATCCGTCCGTCCGTCCGTCCGTCTGTATATACACGAACTAGTCCCTCAGTTTTTAAGGTAACCTTTTGAAATTTTGCAAACGCCATTTTCCATTCAAGAAGCTGCTCATTTGTCGAAGCGGCCAATATCGGACCACTATAGCATATAGCTGCCATATAAACTGAACTATCACAATCAAGTTCTTGTATGGAAAACTTTCACATTTGACTATGTATCTTCACCAAATTTGGTATAGATTATTTTCTAGGGCAACAATGTAATCTCCGAAGAAATTGTTCAGATCGGTTAACTATAGCATATAGCTACCATACAACCTGAGCGATCGGAATCAAATTCTTATATGGAAAACTTTCACATTTGACGATATATCTTCCCGAAATTTGGCATGAGTTATTGCTTATAGAAATAATGMAATATCGGAAGAAATTGTTCAGATCGGTTTACTATAGAGTATAGCCGCCATATAAACTGAACGACCGGAATCAAGTTCTTGTATGAAAAACTTTGTTTGAGATCGGTGGAATATAGCATATAGCTACCATACAAACTGAGCGATCGGAGTAAAGGACTTGTATTGCAAACTTTCGCATTTGACGTGTTATCTTTACGAAATTTGACATGGATTACTGATTACGGTAATTATATAATATCTGAAAAAAATTTTAATATACAATACAATAGTTGAAGAAATTTTGAAGGTCAGATAACAAAACCTGCCATACAAACTGACAAATCAAAATCAAGTTCATATATGGGCAACTTTGGCTAAATATCATTACAAAATTTGACATGAATTACTTTTTTCATTAAATAGCAAATCAATTTTATCCGCAATGTAATATAGTTTATAGGTGTAATGCACCTAATTAATATTCTACATTATTTTTTCTATACTATAATCAGAATTATCCACTATACAAATAATATATGCAAGCAACGGTCGCTGGTCAACTGTTTACGCAATCGGATATTGACACTGTTTACGTAATCTGAAATCTTTAGTGGCGGTCGTTGCCCACACAATCTGCTGATGAGGCAAGATGTTGTATTGGCCTCACCACATTC
>NW_017534490.1:35784-36816 GCF_001853355.1 Bactrocera latifrons
TATTTTCGTTGATTTGCAGCACGACGCCGTTGTGTACCACCGGAAAAATCAAAACTTTCCTACACAAAAACTTAATTCTAGGATATTTGATTATAAAATGAATTACTTTAACTTTAACGGTTGACAATTCCATTAGTTCAGTGACTGCTATATCTGTGACTGGCCCAACCAATATGGATTTCAAACCCTCGTCATCAATGATTACTGGATTTACTACCCTTATTTACGCAAGGATTATTGCGAGCATTATATTCTGAATTTCCGTGATCATAATCCTATTTTAAGTAAGTAAAATTTCATAAAAGTGCGCCGTATCGATTTTTTCTTTCTTCGCTTCTTTGAGGAGTTCATTTACCGTACTGGTTAGTGCGTTAATCTGTTCCTGTGTCTTTGTGTTAATCACTACCTGTCTATTGTTGGATTCTATTAGTTGGACTTCTGTCATTCTAACTTGATGGAAATCGTYAGCGTCTGGGGTACCTGTGATAAATTTAAGGGCTGAACCCAGAAAGTCTAGGCTTCTCGCCATTCTATTATGTACGCTTATAGCTAGTAATGTTCTAACATGTCCATTGTCAGTCTCTAGCAACTTTCGCATGTGCGACTGCGGGAACAGGTCCGTCATGTTGGCAGTTTCGTTTGTCATGCGCATAAACTCGGTCAAGTTAGTTGAGTGAATTAGTCAGGTAATTGTATTTGTTCCATACTAGTGCGTCGCCGTTCACTACCGGTATGTAATGCGAGTGTGAGTAATCTGTTAATTTGGTTGCCGCTATCCCGAAAGTGAGAAGTATTGTGATTGAAAACCTAAAGAAGCAATATGAGGTGATTCGAAATTAATGTCGTCATTTTCTAAGGCTAAGTACTTTGTCTAAGGTTGTCCTTATGGACTATCCTTCCATTTATTAGGACAGTTGTCCCCAGAGAGTAGAGTTCAAATCCGGATGTCTGTCTGTCCGTCTGTCCGTCCGTCCGTGCAAGCTGTAACTTGAGTAAAAATTGAGATATCATGATGAAACTTGGTACACATAT
>NW_017534490.1:44191-45507 GCF_001853355.1 Bactrocera latifrons
GCTGATGGTCTGTACAGATGTTGATATCCCTAGTTCCGTAGAGATAATTTTAAAGTTTCCCTAAAGCCCATACTATGGCCAGTAATTCTCTTTCATTTGTTGCATAATGCATTTCCATATCCTTCAGCGCTCTTGAAATCTTTGTAATGGGTTTACCATTCTGCGAGAGGACTTCGCCAATGAAGTGAGCGGAGGCGTCTGTCGTTAGGTCAAATGGTTTTTTAAAATCTGGACACATTAAGATGACATCTTCAGATGCCAGGATGTTTCTTAATCTTTCGAAAGCATTGCGTTGCGCTTCCCTAAAATCAATGGGTACCCTTCTAGACTTGTGTTTACTTACTGAGCCATTTTCACCTTTTATGATCTCAGTCAGAGGTCTTGCTATGGAGGCGAAATCTTTTACGAAACACCTGTAATAGCCTGCTAGCCCTAGAAAGGATCTGGGACTGAACAAATCCTTAGGTTCAGGATATTCCAGAACGGCTTTGACCTTTGCGGGGTCAGTTTTTGTCCCACCTCTTGTTACTATGAAACCGAGATACTCCACACTTGTTTTAAAAAAATGTTTTTTTTTCTCGTGACACTCTTATGTTGACCTCACACAGTTTTTTCTAAAACTTGTAATTTATATGTTCTACATGTTCCGATTCATTTTCGGAGAAAATTATGACGTCATCGACGTAAACACAGCATGATTTGCCAATTTGTTCGCGTAAGACTTCGTCGATCGCCCTCTGGAAGATGCTTCCAGTATTCTTCAGACCGAATGGCAATCGACAAATTTCATATTTCCCACCGTTTACGGAAAAAGACGTTTTCTCACTATCCTGCTTGTCGAATACAATCTGATGGTAGCCTGATTTTAAATATAAAGTCGTAAAGTACTTGGCTTCCCATAAGTTTGCCAGTATCATTGAAATATTCGGCATTGGGTACTTATCGGCAATAGTGTGCTCGTTGAACTTCCTAAAATCAGTAACCAGTCGTTTGTTTTTGTTGCCTAACTCGTGGTAACCTAACAGTGTTAGACTATCCAACRCCAAGAATGGGGATGTTACCCCGAAAATATTATCAGGCATTTCTGTTTGATTTTATTGCACCCATGGATAGAGTTCACATTAAACGGGGAGTCTACCGGCTTTACGTCTTTAAGCTACTTTACGGGCCTGACATAATTTTTTGTCGCCCCTGTGTCAATTAAAAACCTTAGTGTTTTCCCAGCCAACGTCCTCTCAAGGAACGGTAGCCGAGAATGGCCTCTAAAAAATTAATAGAGTCATTTTCATAGTCAACCCCATTTTCATTGTCTACCT
>NW_017534490.1:50442-55892 GCF_001853355.1 Bactrocera latifrons
TTTAAATATAACAACAACAACAAAAGTGGGAGTTTGCACTCAATACGAATTTCCGTTAGTTTAACAAACAATATGAGAGAGAATTTGTTGTAATTAGTGCAATGMAAAGAAAGAGAGAAGTTAGCAAAATTAAAACTAAGAGTGCGTTTATACGTATATGTGTCACTGTATGTTATAGAAAATTTAATTTTTGTTATCGAYATATTTATTTTAATACAAGTTTAAAAGCATCTCTGAATTATTAAGTGTAATAGATTTTGTGACTGTCACTTACAGAATAGCAAAATCGTCTCAAGTCTCAAAAATTGTCTCTATCAAATTTAGAGACTTGATACTGTATTAACGTACAGAATCGCACGGTTATTCAACCCTAATAAACTGGTGGGTAGGCAAAACAAAATCTAGGTAGAATGTAATTTTGTAAACATTATAGTCCTGTAGGAACAAAACAAAACGTAGGTAAAAAATAAAGCTGGGAGGTTAGGTAAAGTGTAACTGTAGGATGGACTTTACACATAAGGTTCTAAAAAATTTAATAGACAGGGTGCAAACTCAACGGATTAMTTCAGTTTACGCCTACAGCTTAAACTTAGAACAACACAAGCGACTATCAAATTTATCGAGAAAATCCTTTATAAAAAAACATAATATTTTTTGAGTATATTTTTTATTGTTTATTATTAATTTATTTACTATTAATCTTTTTGTTGGGATAAATATTTTATATTAATTTATAAAATGCCAAGAGTATCTAGGCAGTCGCAGGAACAAAGACGTTGTAAATCTTTGAATCGAAGCCGACAACAATATAGCCAAAGTTTGGAAATAAATCGAATGAGGAACGCCGACTATATTGCACAATTACGCAGTTCAAATCTGGAGTTCCGTAATTTTTATTGTTTTATTTATTTCGAATTCGGGACAGTACTGCACGTTCCAATAGGCGACAAAGCCGGCTTCACAGAGCAGAAGAGCAGGAACRCAACACCACGGAACATTTAAATAGGCGTTTAAATCCGGAGTATAGAATAGAGGAGCAGGAACGCAACACCGCGGAACATTTAAATAGGCGTTTGAATCCGGAGTATAGAGCAGAGGAGCAGGAGCGCAGAACAATGGAACGTTCTGTACGACGCCAGAATCCAATAAACAGAGAAGAAGAGTTTTTCAATTCTTCTCAAAGAAGAGTGACACGCCAGCAAACCAGGCAACACCTTGCAATCGAGCAGGAATCAACGTTGGAAAGAGTACGATTGCATAGGTCGGATCCTGCAAATTGTCAGTTGGAGAGCGAAAGGCAAGCCAGGAGGAATATCAGCAGACGTYGTGAACAGGCACGTCAACGTCGAGCTGTCAACATCTTTGATATGTACGCATTGTTAATAAAAAAAAAGGGCCTACTGAAATATGCGTGTGTTGTGGGGGCACTTGGATCCCTCACCAAATAAAAATGTTAACATCCGACCTCATTAAAGTTCACGCATTTGGAAGATGCTAGAAAAGATTTTTACTTGTCATMGAACTTTCCATCTTCGGACCAAAAAAATTAATTTGTCAGCACCTGCCATCGGATCGTCAAACRAGGTAAAATACCAGATATCTTCCTCTCAGAAGGATTAGAGTTTCCAGACATTCTGGAATGTCTTCAAGACTCCCCGAGAATTCCATTTATGCACATCATATCTTTAGGATATGAACGGCAATGTGCTCTTCGTGGAGCAGTAGTAAATATTCCGAATTCTGTTGTAGAGACAGTCACCATGCTACCACGAAGATTTGACAACAGCCATATTATTCAAGTGCACCTGAAACGTCGCTTAGAATATCAGCAAAATTTTATGACGGAGACAGTGCGACCAGCAAAAATATTCCAAGCACTGAATTATCTGTTGGGTACGGAGCTCTACGTCAAGCACAACATTSAAATGTCAAGTGATTGGCTGGAAAATGTAAGAAACGAGGAAACTGTGCCATTTATTGCGGATCCTGCGGATGAGGCAGCAATAAGAGAACTGCTTAATGCCCGACATGAAAATGTACAGGAAATGGAAGAGGAATTAAATCCAGGTGGCGAGGAAACTTTGATGGGTAATGAACCTGTTGAAAACAGATCGATTGAACGGGTTTCAATGGTACAAGGACAAGGTAGATGCCCCAGGGATGTTACAGCCGACGATGATGCTAAGGAGTTGTCGTATCCAACAATTTACTGCGGAAAGAAGAGGACATCCACGACAACTTATAGCAAATGCGCGATCTGAAATACGACGCTATGATCGACGTTGCGTGCGTGTGGACGTGCTTCTGTATATTTATAAGTTCTACGAGATGGAGYGCATCAAAAATGCTATTTCTATTTTCCTGCGGAAGAAGTCTGGATCAAAAAATATAACTACTGCGAGGGATGAAAACTTTGTCAGTAACCTTATCCAGCATGATGAMGGCTATCATATCCTCAAAGGATTTCGATCCTCTCCTGCACATTGGGAGGCTGAAAAGAAAAAAGTTTTAGCCATGATCCGTCAGTTTGTATTGCCAACATTCTTCATAACAATGTCAGCTGCAGAGACAAAATGGCCGGAGCTGTTGGTCATGTTAAAGAAAGTAGCAGATAAAGTAGACATTTCGGAAGAAGAGGCCACTGCCTTATCAAGTTCTGAAAAGACGAGACTCATAAGTACAGATCCAGTTACATGTTCCAGATATTTCGACAATCGATTCCGCCAAAAGCTGAAATTGTTAAAAAATGGACTCTTTGGAGTACATTTAGTAGTCCGTTACTATTACAGAATTGAATTTCAGCATAGGAGATCACCACATTGTCATAGCATGTACTGGTTGAGCGATGCGCCGCAATTGGAAAGTGATGGAATCATCAACAAAACTGAAGTTAAAATTTTCATCGACCGATACATTACGACTGATGGGGATGATTAGGACTTACAGGAATTTATTCAGTACCAAAAACACAGGCATGGTCGAGCTCGCATAAGGGACCTGCATGGAAAACAAGTGTGCCGATTCAACATGCCATATCCGCCAATGCCGCGAACAGAAATTCTTTTCCGCTTGGATAATGAAGAAGATATTATCATGCTGTGAAAATTGTTTGGCGGATGAGCGGATTAACATTGATTATGAAGGATACAAGCCTGCTCTTCGCTCATCTATAAAAAAGCCACACATTTTCTTAAAGAGAAAATTTTCGGACAGACTTCTAATGCCTACAATAAAAATATCCTTAACTTGCATAGAGCAAATATGGATATTCAATTCATTTTGGACGCCTACGCTTGCTGCAGCTATATAATTAATTATATAAATAAATCCAATAGAGGAGTATCAACACTACTSAGGCAAGCCATGGAGGAAATAAATGACGGAAATTTCTATATTAAAAGAAAACTGCAGCGCATCGGAAACAAGTTTGTAAACGGCCCGGAAATATCGGCTCAAGAATCAGCTTATAATAGTTTGGAACTGCATTTATCGGAAGCGAGTAATGGGGAGATATTTATGAATATATCACATCCAAACAATCGAGTAAGGATGCTTAAGCCAAGACGTGAATTGGATGCTTTAAGGGAGAATTCTACGGACATATATGTACCGATAGTACTGGATCACTACTCTCAAAGGCCCGATCAATTTTAAGAACTATGCTTACCAGATTTTGCAGCATGGTTCAGATTTTGCAAAACAAGTAGGAATATTTCTTTTTATAATGAAGACTACTATGAAGTAGAAAACGAGGATGACACGACAGCTGCACCTCCAATGGCATTAAAAGATGGATCAGCATTTTTATGGAAAAGGAAGCAAGCACTTATTCTATTTACTGGCAATGGTACAATCTCTTAACCACAAGAAGAGGGAATATCAGTAAGAAGAAAATCTTCTACGAATATGTCAGAGGTGGTGCTGGAGTGGGCAAAACCCGGCTTATAACGACTTTATATCAGTCTTTGACATTGCGCACTAACAGTGTACCAGGAACTAACCCCGAAACAGCCAAGGTCTTACTCTGCGCACCCACTGGCAAAGCATTTGGAATTGGAGGTCTAACACTTCATTCCGTTTTTTCACATCGATTAATTATATGGTAACAGTCAACATAAGTATGAGTGATGGATTAGTAAATGATGCTACTGGGGAACTAATGCAGGTGGATACCGAATCGTCTGGACCTGAAAGCACAGTGGTGCGACTATGGATGAAATTTGCAGAACCAAGAGTTGGTAGCTTTGCACGTTCCAAGCAGCCGCGTAGTCGCAATGCAGATTGGACACCAATCATGAGCGTGGTCCGATAATTTCGATACAAGCAAAATGAACAAATAACTATAGAACATAGAAAGTTCTCTGTCATTCCAGCTGAAGCCATCACGATACATAAAAGCCAAGGTGGAACGTACGCTCAAGTTGCGGTTCATCTGGAGGGTAGAATTAGCAGATCAGCTTTATATGTAGGATGTAGCGGAGCCACAAATGCTGATGGATTATATATAATCGGGAAATTTCCTCCTCCGAACTCATTTGTACAGCAGGATCCCATTAAAACTCAACTTAATAGATTGAGGACAGAAGGCGCGTTGACGACATGCTACAGATTTTTAGCCGAAAAATCGCAACAACGCCTGGATATTTACTATCAAAATGTAAAGAGTCTAAATAAGCATATTGCGGATATCAGATCAGATAAACTGATTTGTTGTGCTGATATTCTGTGCTTTGCTGAGACTTGGACTTTATCTCAAGAAGAATTTCATGGATCCAGCAATGACCTCATGTATCATATATCAAACACCATATAGAGATCATGACGGAATATTTTTAAGTTTTAGAAAATAGATATGCTATATACATACGTAGATATACATACTATATGTTAGATTCAATATTATTATAACTTAGTATGATAATATAAGGTGTAAGCCATAGAGTAATGTAATTTATAAATAAATATATATTATATTTGCTCTGTGTTTTTATAAAGCAAACTGTAAATATGATAAATATGTACTAATATAGAAATATTATAATTTTTTCCCATTAAGTTTATGTTAGAATAAATAAAATTTTAAATAACTATAAACGACTAAAAGATCTATTTTCTTTATTAAATAACCTTAATGTTTCTAGCAAACAACCTGGCTAAAAAGAATTAGTAAAATGTTAAACTTTGAATGAAAACCACTGGCCAGTTACGTCTTTTCTTGTTTAAATTCAAACGAGTGTTTTAATACTCTCGCAACAAAGTTGCTAAAGTGAGTATTATAGTTTTGTTCACATAACGGTTGTTTGTAAGGCTTAAAACTAAAAGAGTCAGATAAAGGGTTATATATACCAAAGTGATCAGGGTGACGAGTAGAGTTGAAATCCGGATGTCTGTCTGTCCGTCCGTCCATGCAAGCTGTAACTTGAGTAAAAATTGAGATATCATGATGAAAC
>NW_017534490.1:56772-58528 GCF_001853355.1 Bactrocera latifrons
AATATTACTTTATGTTGTTTAAAAATATGCTAATGATAATCAACTTTTCCCTATTTCCATACGACGTTTGGTTTTTTTTCAGCCTGCCCTGCGAATTAAGAGTAATCGTAAAAATTAAAAACCGAGAAATCGCGCTTCAAAGATTTCGATTTTTGTTCAAGCGCTCATATATATATTTCTTAGACGCTCGGTTTCCGTTCTAGCTTCGATAATATTTCGAATTTCAATCTATAACTTTGAGGAAATGTTGTTAGATAACTTTTAAAGAGATTTAAACAAAAAAAAAAAAAAATCGATTGTGTGAAGCTTCTTAAGCAGGCTCCCCCCTTAATAAAGATTTCGTATCAGTATTTGTCGATCTTATAAAAAATGAATTGGCAATTTGGAAAATGAAAAGTGATAAATATAAAAATAAAATAGAGAAAAATAAAAGGTGGAATAACTTACGAGTATTAACGAAATACAAAGAAATAGAGAAATAGATAAAAGTGCTATATTAGAAATAAATTCGAAAAAATGTTCCTGTCGCACATGTTAACTGTGTGAAGAACGAGCGCAAAATGGATTTGCGTGTCGTATATCGGCGAAACGAATTCAAACAAATCGAACGCACAGGCTCAATCCTAGACACAAAAATTAATCTTAGAATAAGTATATATTCAATCCACATCTTGAGTCCACTTAAAAATTGGTCGAAAAACTTATAAAACTTTTGTTTATTATTCAATTTCAGAAATATTTATACAAGCTATAGTTTATATATATATTAATACGAATTCAGGATATAATATTCAGGATAATTTTTTATAAGCGAATATTCTTAATTTAGACTTAACATCCTTCATAAGCGCTTGCACAGAATCTTTAGTGACTTTTCGCCACTTATTAACTTTAACAGTTTCACTTTAATAATGGCCCAATAAGTCTCAATCGGCCTGAGCTCTAGGCTATTCAGAGAGTTCACCTCTTTGATAACAACAACCACTSTATTGTATTGCTACCACGTTTTCCGTAATGACATRTCGCAAGATCAGGCTAAAAGRGTACTGGATCCTTATGAAGCTAAATTGAAGACAAAACTAAAAAAAAACGTTTCTATAAGCACTCATTAACATAAACTTTTTGATGTACTGTTCTATAGACTACAAAATTTACATTTTTAAAGCCACACTGACAAAGGACATGCCATACTAAACTTTTTTTTGGGAATTTGTCAAGCTTTTTATTTTTAAATTTTTTAGAAACATTTCCCCATTTGTTTGCTTGGTAAAATTGTCGCCTTCGAATTTGTTTAAAATCCACTTTTACATAGGATTCATAGTCCATTACAACGCAGTTAAAATTAAGTATAAACTTTCCATATTATTGTCGAGCACGTCGTTTTGCCAAACCTTATCATCCCGGTTTGGTGCTGCATTTACTTTGAAGGAACGTAATCTGTCGGGGTATGTCGGCGTAAGGGGCCGATTGCAATTAATTAAAAGATACTTAGTTTAGTATAGTCGTTATAAATTTTGGTTTGATATTCAATTGTGTGTATATAAAAATACTAGCAGTCCCGGCCACGCGTTGCTGTGGYTGAGTGATTCAAGAAGGATTGGAAAGATAAAATTTAACACAAATTAACATAACATTTTTATAACATATTTAATAAAWACTTTGAATATTTTTATTTGATATATATATACTCTAAATGTCTTTAATCGTAATAAATCATAGTTAATGTTCAATGAAGCGCCAATCGATGTACAATATT
>NW_017534491.1:0-7098 GCF_001853355.1 Bactrocera latifrons
GATCACCGGAGTACCGACTCAAAACACATTGTTTCATTTCCACCGCGCGTAGCGGAGAAACATTTTTTTTTAATACTTCCTACGCAAGGAAGTTAATTTACATGAAGTAAAGTCAGAGGGATGTTCGAAAATCGACTAGACCAAGTTGGCACTCGATTTGATTCATTTAATGCAAAAAGATATACTGTCATTAGTAAAACACGTTGCTTCAATTTCAATAAAAAAGCTCACATATTGACCAATATTTTCGGTCAAAGGTCAACATAGATACTGGGGTCAACATATTAGATACTTAAAGGCTTGAAGAGGCTTGATTTGATTTGAACAACTTTTATACCCTGAACAGTTTGCCACGAAGTTTGTAACACCCAGAAGGAATCTTCTTAGACCCTATACAGTATATATATAAAAAATCAATATATTGTTTTTAAGATACCGTTTTGAAATTTTGCAAATGTCATTTTCTCTTCAAGAAGCTGTTCTTTTGTCGGAACTGCCGATATAGGACCTCTATAACACATAGCTGCCATACAAACTGAACGATCGGAATCAATTTCTTCTTCTTTCACATTTGACAATGTATATTCACATGAGTTGGCAGAAGTTGTAATAATGTAATATACGAAGAAATTGTTCCGTAATTGTTTATTTTAGCATATAGCTGCTACACAAACTGAACGATCGGAATCTAGTGCTGGTAAGGAAAACTTTTGCATTTGACAAGCTATATTCACGAGATTTGATATATATTATTTTCTAAGGAAACCTCTGAAGAATCGGTTCAGATCGATTAACTGCTCAGATCGGTTAACTATATCATATAGCTGCCATACAAACTTAATCATCAGAATCAAGTGCTTGCAACTCATTTGACGATATATCTTTACGAAATTTGGTATGAATTATTATTCATAGAAATAATGAAATATCGGAAGAAATTGTTCAGATCGGCTCACTATAGCATATAGCTGCCATACAAACCGAACGATCGGAATCAAGGGTTTATATGGAAAACGTTCGCATTTGACGTGGTTATTTTGCGAAATTTTACATGGATTACTGCTTAAGGTAATAATAAAATCTRCTTAAAATTTGTTCAGATCGGATTACTATAGCATATATCTTCCATACAAACTGAACACATAGTTACTGAAAGAAATGCACCTGTGAAGGGTATATTAACCCTCAAAAAGACTTTACTGGCATCGAAATATGGTCACTTGGCGTTAACTAAAGTGGAAGGCTATTTCATTTTTATAGTTCCAGAAAATTATGCATCTTCTCTTTCATGGATCTGATAGCCACAGGAATCCTTTTTTGTACGTGATCTACCACAAAATATACAAGGGCTCTTTCTCCGATATCTCGAGCATGAACCGTAAGGGAGAACCACCCAGCATTGGCGGTTGGAATCACTTATCTTATTGTTTTAATATTATTAGTACGAATGGGGAGAACGTTGTAACTTCAAACCTCATTTGAAATTATCAAAATTTTTAAATTTTTCGTTTAAACTTAATTTAGATAGCCTGACCGCCATGTCGCTTAGCCAGTGTTGCTTTGTCATGTTTTTTATTTGAATTCTATAACCAGGATGGTATTTTTTAGTAGGAAGAACTGAGAGTTGCATTTATTTTTTATTTTAATATTTATTCGAATTCTATGTATAAAGAATTATACCTTCATACCTGCATTTAGTTATGGAGTTTGGAGTGTATTGCAAAAAAGTATATAATTAAATTAAACGAATTATCTAGGTTAGTAAGGCTAAGCAGCGCATCATCTGTAAACGTTAGGCTGCTTGAAATTTTTTTTCACTTTTACCTCCTCAAATGTTAGTGATTGGCAAATAARAAAACCTTCCTCAAGTCAGGCGTTGTAGCTTCACTCTAAGGGGTTTTTTTTATAAATCCTATACGAGTTCGGAAAAGGTTGCGATAGATTTGTTGCGTTAACATAGTTGCGCAACTTTGTCGGCGAAGATGTTCGAGCAGCAAGTCAAGATGAGTACACAGGTTCGAATCTCGAAAGGATTTGTTTTTAATTTTTGCCTTTTATTCTTCCATGGGAATAAATTGTGAAGTAAGAATTTTTCATCATTTTGTCATTTTTGTTGAGCTGYCGGCACTGTTGCATCATTTCTTCTAAGCAGTTTTGCCATCGTGACGAGAAATAGTTTATGGGTAGCGACGCTTGTGTGGGAAGAAGTGTTGATACGTATGTCCGTTATTACACACGGCAACTTTTGTTGCAGCAATTTTTGGGGCAGACGAGGGGCGACGAGCACAGTGTTCAGCAACGCGCTTTGTGTTCTTATTCGTAACAGTTCGCTGCGACGTTTTTCGGCATTCGTGTTCTTTCTTTCGTAGTACATAGTTGCATTTGCGTATATTTTTTTGAAATTAATATTTTGAATATATTTAAAAAATACATAATATAGTATAAAAATTTTGCAAAATGAAGTATGACGAAAAAAGCGAATTAATTAAAGATATTGTGAAATGTATGGAGGATGCCATTCAAATTGATTCAGACGATAGTGAAAAGGGTGAATCTTTGTTTTAATTTTGAATTATAAATAAAATGTATTTCTAATTGACCGAACTGATTAATATATGTGATAGAGTGGCCCAAATACCTATAAGGAAAAACAGACGACAGTGGGTTAAAGTAAAGAATATACAATGGGTTAAAGTAAAGTGAAAGGGAATGAGAAAAAAGTCAAACGGATTTGCGCAACACAAATTGCTCGTGTGAATGTAATGGGCGACAGCAAAAGAGAATCGCCCGAGAATTAGCAACAAAAGTTGACGTGTGCAATAACGGACTATGTTGTTGCTGTTTTTGCTTCTTGTTGTGATTGACAATTCGCTGTATATTTTGTTAGTGTAAAAGCAACAATATGCCTCGCATATACATATAACAGAACTTCTTTCCGAGTCAAAATTCCTTCATTTATACTTTGCTTTATAAAATATGCATAATAAATTTATAAAATGTAAATTTAAGTTTCTAGTTTTTTTCATACAAAATGATATGCATTTCTTGGAATATCACTAAGAAGTATAACTTCATCCGCSCATAGGGACTCCACGCACCTTTTTTAGGTTCCTATACATTTAACRTAGGAATTTTCGTTTTTTCATTCAAATTAWAATTTCACTAACTAAGTTTTCGTTTCTCAAAATAGCCATTACATTTTCATAAACTTGGCTTTTAAAACTTGAAAAATTTCCGCGACAAAATTACTGTTCTCAGAAACTTTTTTTGGTTTTGTTGAAAAAATTCCAAATTTCAAACCTCTATGTTTAATCGTCTAAGTGAGATAATCAAACTTTGTTTTTAAAGTTTGAAAACTGAGCTTTCTGAATATGTGATGAGTTTTTTTGAGAAACAAAAATTAGTTGGTGAAATTTTAGTTTAAATGAAAAAACGAAAATCCCTATGTTAAATGTAGGGAAGCGTAAAAAAATAGCGACCCCTTGGAGTTAAGCTTCAGCGCCTGGCGTGAGAGAGGATTTTTTATTTGCCAATCACTAACATTTAAGGAGGTATGAGTTGAAAAAAAAAATTCAACAATTTTTTTTGAAGCGTCCTTGTAAACATACAATGTTTGTGCCAAATTTAATTCTTGAAAAAAATTCTAAGGTAATATGTGCTATAAGTATTTTAAGTTTTTCGAACTACCGGTTGTTTTTTTAGTTTGCCAACAAGACGTATAAAAAACAAAGTACATTTATAAAAATGTCAGCATAATCTAGTGTCCCCATTTTCGAGATATCGATACAGTTTTTCTCACAAAGAAGTAACTCATTTACTGAAACCGACGATATCGGAATATAAACTGAACGATGAAAACATGCTCTTGTATGGGAAACTTTTTGGATTACAGAAATTTCTTAAGTAAACTTTCAAGCATGGAATGCAAAGCATGTCAACGCTGCAATTCTCGATAAAATTTTAAGAGCGGGCAATCAAATTCAAGTTTTTGYACTAAAAACTTTGTTATTTGTCGAGGTACCTTCGCGAAATTTACCATGGATTTTTGGTACAATTGTGGAAGACACTGTTCAAATCAGACTCCTGTAATATATACTGATTACTACGCAACTACGCAATCGACCACAGCACGTGCGGGATGGGATAGATACCGAGAGCCGAAGAGGGAAGCGAGACAATGAAATGCGTGAGTGTTAAGAGCTTGCCAAGTTGGTCGTTATGCTTGGAAATTCTTCGAAAAGATGCGGCGACTAACAGAAAGTTGCAAAACCGGAACATACCCTTGTAGAACCCCCAGAGGTGTCTCAGTGACTGATGCCCTGAGCATACTAAAGTTATGGAGGGAACAGTTCTCCAGCCTGCGGAATGGTGCCAAAAGCATAACATCAGGAGATGGTGAATCTGATTCCCCAAACGAGGACAAACGAGCTATTAAAACACAGCGGCTAATAACAAGCATCCATCAACTTCATTTAACGCTGTTACAACTTGAAAGAATCAAAGCCGGCTTGTCCGGAAAGTAATAAGTAAAAATTTTATTAAATTAATCGTTACATTTCTTTAAAAACTTTCAAAATAGGCTCCTTCTGCGTCGATGAAGCGCTGCCAGCGCGATTTCAAATCATTGAAGGCGTCACGGAAGGCATCCTCAGGAGTAACCTTCAGAGCCGAGGTGCTGCTTGGATCCCCTCTTTCGTCTCAAAATGCTTGCTTTCATCTTCTTACACAAATATCTATGACATGTCACCTGTGATTACGCTTTTCAAAAATTGGAGGTCACTTCCACTCACCGCAATTTCTGCAGCACGACTTGTGCATGTTCAAGTCCTTCCTTTTATGGGCTATTAAACAAATACTAAGTGGACGGTCTGAGTTCAAAAGTTTGCGCTCATGAGTCACATTGTCGGTGTTTTGCGAATTTGCAGGTCTCTCACCACATTTCAATAATATACATAGCTCGCACATTGTCCGATGTCTCAGTGAAAAGCAAGCTATAAGTACTGGGGACAATACCTTCGGTAACTGGGGCTTGAACTGTTTTGACTTGCTTTGGTCATAAGGTGGTATACTATAAAGAAATTATTCAAGCAAAGATTTATCGGGTTATACATATTAACTTCTTCTTGATTTTTATACTGTAAAGAAAAAAGTCAGTCGGAATTAAATTGTCTTATATGCCCCTTTTTGGCACTGAGACATAAGAATGTGACCTACTGAATCGTGACTTTATATAAAAGGGCGAGGTATCACGCCCTTCCCTCGATTTTACCCCGGCTCATATAAAGCTTTTTATTTCATTTCGGTAGTAATATTTAAAGTCTCTGTGGCTCTTAAGATATTGATTTATTGGGAGAGAGTGTTTTAACGTTACCGCTATATGGATAGTGGGCGGAGTTATCATCCGATTTCATTCATTTTCTCACTGTCGGTAATTGTTTTCATAGGGATTGTCCTCATGAATTTTTGTAGCTTTAGCGTTTTGGGAGATTTGCACATTATACCTACTATTTTTTTTAAATTTTGCAGCCAACGTGTGCCTCTTGACACTGCAATCCTTTGTGCCAAATTACAGTAACATATAACTTAATTTAGTGTTTAGTTATGATTCTTTATAGGTTTTTTTAATAACATGTGTTATTAAGTTTCATAAARATATCTTTAATTTTGCYCAAGTTGCAGCTTGCACGGACAGACAGACAGTCACCCGGAATTCAGCACGTCTCGTCGTTGCAAAAGTATAATAGCTTTAATTATATTCGTTATTTTAGTGAAATTGAGAAAACGTATATTCCTGATAACAATATTTCTTTATGTGTACTCCCCATATCTGATTATTTCACTTTCCATTATTCGAATCAAAAATCTATCAATTTGGCCGGATAAAACACAGCAATAATAGTGTCTTTACTGTGTGCCATCTTATGAGCAAAATTATTCAAATCGGACTTCTACAATTCCAGGAAGTCAGCTCCTACTGCGAATCTCGATAATACTATGGAAATTCGTAGAGAATTATTTTCGAATAATGGTATGTCTGTTTATCAAAAATAGGTTGCACTCGACCAATATCAATACTCTGTTTTACTCGACTTTATCCATTATATACACAAAGGTGCAGCGTTATTAGAAAAATACGTAACTCAATTTTATTACAATAAACTGGAAGTTCGAAAATATTTCAATTAGGTTTATGGTGGCTAAAGAAATTAGTGATCCGATTTAACCCAGTTTTGGCATTAAGGCGTACTACTATTAAGACAGCATTCATCCCAATTTTTAGTGATTAATAGATATTTTTGTTAAAAAGTTTATATTCAGTATCTTGGCACTTAAATAGTTATGGTCGGTGTTGGACCCGTTTTGGTCATAAGGTAGCCTACTTTAAGCAGTCTATAAGGGCCAAGTCTAATTACACTGTGGAATATTTTTGGGATTATTGCCTGGGGGGTGAGAAATTCCAAGTCAGGGTGATGGTAATAGGTCAGTATAGTAAAACCCTCAAAGAGTTTGGCGTTCGTATGTGTCAGTTTTTTTTTATGACCTTTTAAATTTTTTCCGCCGTTTTACGTCTAAATATAAACACATTGCGTGTAAAGTTTGGCAACATGTTAATTTCGTGGAAGTATTGCCTTAATAAAAAACAGACGATTGAAATAACAACAACCTCACATAAAGACCTGGCGTTCTTGTCAGCAATCGTTCCCGGCGATTAGTCCTCGATCGATGAAAAGTCGCGCAATCTGGGTTTAAAAAGGGTATTGTAAGACTATCAGATATCCGTGGTCAGCAACTCTATACCTTGAGCCTAAAAAGAGCGAACGTACCATGCTAGATCGACTTTCCTCGTCCTTCAACAATTAACAAGCTTAGCAACTTCCTTGGTACAATCAATTTTAAAAATGTATTACTCACGCCACTTAACAACCTACTCAAATACCCAAAAACAAAAAAAAAAAAACAAAAAAAAAAAAAAAAAAAAAAAAAAATCGAGTTGAACCTTCGAGCTAGATCGACTTTCCTCGTCCTTCAACAATTAACAAGCTTAGCAACTTCCTTGGTACAATCAATTTTAAAAATGTATTACTCACGCCACTTAAC
>NW_017534491.1:7698-8605 GCF_001853355.1 Bactrocera latifrons
GGGTTACTAGAATGCTGTCCTTTTTAATTTCCAGAGGGCGTCAATGGCAAACCGACTGTCAGTACAAATGGAGAAATTGCCCTTGGTTTTCGATGCAATTAAGGCGGCTTGGTAGATAGCAAAGATTTCATTGGTGTAGATGGAGCAATGATTAGGCAGGATACCTTTTCTTAAAACATCAAGGTTTTCAGAGACTACTGCCAATGAGGTCGAAAATTTGTTTTTGGAACCATCGGTAAAAATAAAGTTGAATGCTTTTTGACTTAGCTCAGCTTTATATTCCAGAAAATTTTGCGCGTAAAGTTGTGGACAGGTGTTTTGCTTCTGAAATGTTTGTAAACGGGTTTCAATTGATAAGTCTGACAGCAGCCAAGGCGGGTAGTTTGGATACATTTTCCGAGTTGGTTTAACTGAAAGGTTTAATTTCTTGGCAGTGATCAGTACACGGTGTATCGCTGAGAACCGCTTTGGAAGATACTTTCTATTTTAAGCTTTAAGTATTTTCGTGGAGCACAGAGAAGATTTAAGTTGCTTTTGGCACAACTTCCATAAATTGGCAGCGCGTAGTCAATTACAGTTAAAAATAATGCTTTAACAATATGGCAAAGTGTAGAAGTATGAACAAATGATTTTTTAGACGAAAAATATTTTATAATATTGAGGCGTTTGATAAGTTTATTTCTAATATAATTACAGTGAATCCTAAAAGTGTATTTACAATCAAATAAAACACCTAATGTTTTCAAACTGCTGACATTGCTTACATACACATTGTTATGACATAGTGCACATAGTTGCACTTCCCATATGATATAATCGCTCCTGACTGAGCCGACCAGACAGTAATGTCATTAAGGACTTTACAAAAAATCGCCTGAACCGTTTCAAGGCTGTCCTCTTTAGTATA
>NW_017534491.1:12795-16722 GCF_001853355.1 Bactrocera latifrons
AAAAGAGAATAACGGAACTGAGACCGCCCTGAAATCACTAGCGAAATTAACACGACCAAACACTTTGAGTGCTAGACGCTGACTGAAAAAAAAACAAAAAAAAAAAACTTCAATAAATTGAATAACATCGCTTGAAACCGCATTTACAAATTTCAAGAAACTCTCGTTAGCGCCATAAAAGCTAGGCAAAATCAACAGTAATACCACGGAAAATGCTATATACTGCGACCTATCTACAGGCATAGCACTGTCGTTCGATCCATAACAACTAATACGGAAAATCTTCGGACTTTTTATTCAGTCTCGCGCCCATATCGTGGAGTTAAATGACTCTTAATAATAAAAATATACGTTTGGCCGTCAATACACAAGAATTGAATCCAATGAACCAAATCCTGCATTGAATGTCAACGTAATAAAATGTCACGCCATACGATTTTGCTCATTCCAACATTCCAGTCACATTCGTATCGATTTGAAAATATTGTTATAGACTTAGTGATACTCCCTCTCATCAACTCATCAAATGTCTCACAATAATTCACCCCGATTCACACTCTATCCAGCAGCCGCACCACGTATTGATGGCACATTCGACCGAGTAGCATATGTACTCATACAAAATTCTATTTCTTTGATTTTTCTACACTTGGGATAATAACCAAAATGGGAAGACAATTCGAGTCAGACCTTTTCAGGAAACTCGCTGATATCATCGGTTTCAAACGTCAACGAATTATCACCCACATTCAAACGGACTTATCGAACGCCTACACCGACAGCTGAATTCATATGTTCTCTGCCCGAACGATATTTAGAGCGATGTACTCCCTGCAGTTCTCTTAGACTTCGAGCTGCATTAAAAAAAGGTTTTCAAGCCGCACTGTTTTTGGTAAGGCAGTCCGACTCCCGGGTGAATTTTTAACAGCATCAAATAAAACTATTGAACCGCGTGACCTAGTAAATACTCTAAGAAAAGTATTTGAAAATCTAATGCCCATGCCTTCTTCTCGTCATAACCGAGAGTAAATCATTATTTTTGGATTTATTCTAGGATTTTGCAAGATCAGCACCTTTTTATTCTAAATGACAGAGTTCAACATTAATTTTTATCACCATTTAAGGAATCATTAACAATTAAAAAGCAGTGTAAAAAATTCTAAAAATTACTACTATACTATTGATAACCTGTTCATTTAYAACTAAAGGTTAAGTTATCCTACTACGTTTTTTACATTATGACCTACTACTTTCTCTCTTACATATAATGAATAAAGTATCATAATAATGCAGGCATATCAGTCTAAACTAAGCATGTCAGTTGGATTTTTGCAATCACGTCGCCCAGACGTATATTAATAAATCAATATACCCCATACATATGTATGTATGTATAATGGTCAATATGTAAGATGTGGTAAAATGCAGAAGGCATCTTTTTGAGTTATGCAAAAAAAATTTCTGATCAATACTTTCTCAAGCCCCCAATAACCTAATACTATGTAGATTCGGATGATTTTGCAACCCAGCTGATTTTAACCGTTAATTTAGGTCAATACATATGTTTTTTGGCTTCTTAAACCATATTTATATTTAGCCACACGTGTGTTTTCTTTAAAAATGTGTTTGGGTATTGTTATTCGAATGGCAGCATGGAGAGTAGTACGTTTAGCTGCATAATTTTAGTGATATTTTTTCATAGCGTCTAATAGGAATGGCTGAGTAACTTCACGTACCAAAGCTTATTTAAATTGGTCGGGTAGTTCCTGAGGTACTCGGATAGACGGACTGAAAAAAGTAACAAACATAYATACATACATGTAAACATACACACAATTGAAGCTATAAGAAGCCTTATAAAAACTACTTGTTCCGGGACTTCGTCCGCGTGGAATTAAAATAAAACAAGAAAAAACGTTAAGTTCGGTTGCACCGAAGCTAAATACCCTTCACGGGTGCATTTCTGTTAGTAACTATGTGTTCAGTTTATATGGAAGTTATATGCTATAGTGATCCGTTCTGAACATTTTTTTAGGAGATTACATTGTTAACTTAAAGAGTAATCCATGCCAAGTTTCGTGAAGATACCACGTCAAATGACAAAGTTTTCCACACAGGCCCTTTATTCGTACCGTTCGGTTTGTATGGCAGCTGTATGTTACAGTGAGACGATTTGAATAATTTCTTCTGATATTACATTATTTCTATAAAAAATAACTCATACCAAATTTCATGAAGATATATCGTCAAATGAGGAAGTTTCCCATGCAAGCATTTTATTTCGATCATTCAGTTTGTATGGCAGCTATATGCTATAGTATACCGATCTGAACAATTTCTTCGGAGATTACATTGTTGCATCAAAAAATAATCTATTCCAAATTTCGTGAATATATCTTGTCAAATATGAAAGTTTTCGATACAAGAACTTGCTTCCGATCGTTCAGTTTGTATGACAGCTATATGTTATAGTGATCCGATATTGGCAGTTCCGATAAATGAGCAGTTTCTTGAAGAGAAAATGACGTTTGCAAATTTTCAAAATTATATCTTAAAAACTGAGGGACTAGTTCGTATTTATACAGACAGACGGACAGACAGACAGACGGACTTGGCTAAATCGACTCAGCTCGACATACTGATCATTTATATTTATACTTTATAGGGTTCCGACCCTTCCTTCTGGGTGTTACAAACTTTGTGACAAACTTAATATACCCTGTTCAGGTTATAAAAATATTATTCGGTTAACAGAGTTTAAGACAATGTTTAATTATTCGCAACTTCGCGTATCAAGTAAGTTTATAGAGAACTTTTTATTTTACGAAATATGTTCACGAAATGTAGCATGGATTATTGGCCGAGATTACGCTCTATAATTTCTGAAGAAATTGTTCAGATTAAAACACTAAAACATTCTCATTCAAACCGTCCGATCAAAATTAGATAAACATCAAAGAAATATTTTTCCCTTATTAAGTAGTTTTGCATTTTCAGATTTAGTTATACACAGTACTTATTTATTATACAATTTTGCAGACACCACTAAATATTTTATATTGTTGCGAATTTCGGCTGCATTGGAGCTCAGTCCTTCCTCATTTATCTGAAATTATTTCATACTTTACATACATATAGTATGTATGTATACAATCCTCTATRATTACTGTTGTGAAACAAAATACAATCGGTCAGCAGCACTTAAGAAAGAAAATGCAAAAATTATTTTGTCTCGCGTATATTTTGACCCGATGTTTCGCTTTCATAGGTATAAGTATGTATTCATAAGTATATACTATTGGTATCCGTAATCAAATTCACGTTTGAGCATGTAGAGGGATGCCAGGAACATTTTCCCGGTCAATAAATGTACATATGTATGTATGTATATAAAAAAGGTAGAAATGGATACTCACTTCAGTTTTGAGTGTTCTTCATTGAATATTTCAGCACACGAATTTCAGCTCGCCGCCCAACCCTTTCTGAGTCCATAAACTTTCTATTTGCTGTCTGTGCACAGTTTCTACCTTTAATGTCAATGTCCAGTCTGATTGTGAAAAGACGCACATATATGTACATACATATTTCCCTGCATACATATGGTACTAACTTATAATATTATAGTAATGGTCACAACTATAACACCGTACGTTTTTAATGTTGCTGTGTTTTCCTAAAACAAAGATATCAGAAATTAAAACTATTTATATGTATATGTATAATTAATTTATATTAGGCTGTCAAAAAAGTCTTGCGGTATTTTCSCTAGTTGGCGCTGTGAGCGCGTAGTTCTAGTTTTATTAGTCGCATCGGGTCATGCTATACCCTTTTGAAAAGCTCATTTCACGCGCTTACACGGGTTTGATTGATTGTCGTTTCTTTTAAGTCGTTCGTGAGTTATAGCGTCGCAAACATGGAGCAAAATAA
>NW_017534491.1:16807-23881 GCF_001853355.1 Bactrocera latifrons
TTTATGGACCCGATACAGTTTCCATTTCCACCGCACAACGATGGTTTCAACGTTTTCGTTCTGGTATAGAGGTGGTCGAAGAGGCGCCACGCTCCGGAAAGCCTGTCGTCGAAAATTGGGATAAAATCGCTGAATTGGTCGAAGGAGACCGRCATAGTAGTAGCCGTAGCATCGGTCAAGAGCTGGGCATGAGTCATCAAAAAAAATTTTATGAACAATTTAAAATTCAATAATAAAAATACCGCAAGAAATACTGCAAGACTTTTTTGACAACCTAATAATTATTTAATTTTTTATTAACGACATATACTCTCATTAGATTACATTAGCTGTAAGAAAACACATAAGAAACACTGGTTTTTTTTTTAAGTCTGYTTTAAATTGTACTGCTATTGAACAATCAAGAGTAAGTATAAATACGCAAATATAGAAACGTATATTCATACATTGCACAGCTCTGGGCTGGTTACTGGTTCAAATCACTTTTTTTCTAGGGTCATAAGTAAAATATTAATTTCTCCGTGTCTCGAAGTTAGCTTCCAAAATCGAAATTACGGTAAAAGAGTAAAAAATAATTGATACAGCTTATCCTTTCCGCTAATTTCAATGGGATATAATATTTTTCGGCCAAACTAATATGATAGATGGTATAGGAAATCAAAATTTTTTTAAAGAAAAAAATCATAAAAAATATATACATATTTTTATTGCGATTTTTGTCCACCACCTTATAGCTGCTAGTCTGCATTTAATTTTTTCCCTTTGTTGCGTGCCTCCATTGGAATCGAAATTTTACAAAAATGTTCTCCTTCTTGTGAGTTTCCTTTTTACTATTCAATATTAACACGTATTAAATGAATTTTCAATAGCATATGAACTCTCAACTTCGAAAATGCTTCACATGCATATTTACAATAATTAACTCACAATTTACAATCATAAATATGAGAGTAATAACAATTTTTAATGCACTTCAAGAAATCCTGTTAGCAAAATCTACTCTCTTTTACACGTTGCAAATACTTAGATAGGAAATACATTCACAACAATATAAAATGAAGTATATACGTACTATAATTAATAATTAATAATGATGTTTAAATGATGCTAAACGTCTAACYTCAGAAGCAAATAATTCGACTAGAAGTTAACTCCGATAAACGGAGAAAATACTTTTCTACATATGACTCAATCTGTCCAAAAAATTTGTTTGGTCAAATACTAAGTTATCGTATGAAATTAGAAAAGCTTGAACTAAGAGATGAAAAACCTTTTGCCTTTTGTATTTGCTTTTCTATTTTACTTATAATATATGTATGTACATATATCATAAACAGAATATGTGGAATCGTCCAAATGTCCCAAACATGAGTATTATGAAAACATTATATATACATACATATTATGTATATGCATGTCTATATATACATATTTGTGTTATATTTGAACGTAAACGAATAAGTCTGCTTACATAAAATTAGATGGGTTATACATACATGTAAGGAATGAAGCGAATTGTACCCGGACAACAGTGGACAATGAAAAATGGCGTGAATATACTTGGGTGATTCGCGAGTCACGGAACTCACCCCTGGGTTTTGGTATTAGTTGGCCTACGGTCGGCAGTGAGTAGTTGATGGTAAGCATCCCCAATATATATATATATATGAGAGTCTATTTATATTGCCATATAAGTACGCTTGAGTGTAATACGAGTATAACTTATACATACATATGTGTATGTATCATCGGCAGCTCTTTTAGCTTAAAAGCAATCCTATGGTCTATCCCAGCTTAAATGGGACAAAAGGTAAGTACACTAAACGTTTGCGTAAATAACGCAAGCACATGGAAATCTAACAAAAATCGATAATGATTAGAATCTAGAAAATATTCACATATTTAAAAATTAATTTGCTGAATGTTTGGAGTCTCTTCTCCTTTGCTAAAGATTTATATTAAATTCGAACAAATTTGTAGTCTCAATTAGTTAATCTTAAGTAATTCTTTGTTTTTCATTGAGTTCCATTAATTGGGAAAAGTAAAGACATAAATATATACACTATTATTGGAAATACAAGTATATAATGATTTGTCATTAAATGGGATATTTTACTTCATTATTTATAAACTTTTTGATATTGATTGTAAAAAAATATAAAGACACAAGTAATAAGCGCTAAGTTCGGGTGCAACCGAACATTTTATACAACTAGCAAGAATCAAAGATAGGGAAATACCTTTTAGTCATATTGGTCAGCCGGATGTTCGAAAATCCTGATATTAGTTATATAGGTGCAAGTTTTCGCTAGAATTTATCTATTTTAGGCACAAAGATACACTGTACATTATCATTGGGATAACTGACATATTGGTCGATATATGCGATACAAAGTCATCCCGGAGTTCGCAAATCTTTATATGGGTTATATGGCGGCTAAGGGAGTATTGGTCCGGTTCAACCCATTTTTTAAGAGAAGGTTTATCCCTTAAGTTTAGTTATATATATCATACGTTGACCGACATTTTCGACCAAACGTCAACTATAGGTATCGCGGTCTAAATATTCGGTACCTAGAGGCACACACTAAAGACATTATGCGTGCCAGGTTTTATCCCGTTATATTAATTGCTTGTTGATTTGTATACTGGAAAGTGAACGAATCAAGAGGAATTTAAAATGTGCTATGAGAGAAGTTGTGCTATATAGTGGTTGTGGATTTTAAAAGAATAGCATGTACTAAATATTGTGGAAGTTGGTTTGGTCGGGTTTCGAATTATGGGATTTAACCAAAAAGTACTAAAATTTAATKTCTCTGTCGTATTTAGGTATTGATTTAACGCACTTTTAGTAAGTGAGGAAGGAAAAGGGAGGAAGGCAGWAGCGTTTTTGACTGTTCGTGCTATCATTCGCTTACACGCTGCACCGCGATAACATCTCGCGCTCCGCTACGGTTATCCAATTCAACAATGCTGTGCGCGATTAGTCAAGTCATCTACGATACTTCAAGTCATCGATCCATCAGCAGCCACCAGGCTGTATTCGTTATATATACATACATTCGTTTTGTGACACTATCTCAATCTTGACCGTGGCAGGTAGCACCATATACGATCCCGTTCAACTCGATCGTCTACACCGGCAAACCATCTTCTACATTGGAGTCTCGCCGATATTGAAAGCAAAGTGTATACAGACATCTTCTATTTAACTAAAGTATGGCGTGTAATCTAAATAAATCATTTAATCATGGTGCTTCGAGCCTTACAGAAAGGCACCGTTGGAAAATCTTAAATCAAAATAATCATAAAAGTAGTGACAAAAAGTGAGGTACAAAATTCAAAATAAACACATTTACATTTGCACATTTGTACTAAGACACAAAACTCAGTAAAAAAAGTCACACAAAACAAGRAAACTATGTGTATATATGTAAATAACTTTTTTTCTATTTAATGAATCTGGTTAATTTTTTCTTTATTTTGCAGATTGACTTTTACATTTAACAAAAATGGATAACTGGGACACTGAAACAAGAATTTGGATTGTCCGCCGCTATCACGCACTGGAGTCCGTAGTTTCGGTTCAAAGAGAGTATAGGCGCACGTTTGGCGACAATCGCCCGAGCAGATGGACCATAATGAGACTTGTAAGCAATTTTGCCGWGYATGRGACAGTCAACAAAAGACCTTACCATCGAAACCCTTCAGTTCGAACGGAGGAAACAATCGCTGCTGTAGTTGCTGCCATACAAAACAATCCATGTGTTTCGACAAGAAGCTTATCTGCTTAAATGGGTGTAAGCAGACAGTCACTACAGTCAATTATGCACAAAGATTTGGACTTATTCCCATATAAAATTCAAACGGCCAACAAACTGAATTCTGCAGACTTGCCGATTCGCTTCGAATTTTGCCAGAAGATGCTTCAAATGGTGGAAGAGGATGGAAACATGTTGAACTGTCTTTTCATGTCTCACGAGGCCCATTTCGATTTAAACGGCAACATAAACAAACAAAATTGTYGAATATGGAGTGCTTCCAACCCACAGATACTCCATTAGATAGAATTGCATCCACTTCGTGTCACAGTGTGGTGTGCAGTTTCATCACGCTACATTGTCGGGCCCTACTTCTTCGAAGAAAATGGTCACACCGTTACGGTTACTGGAGACCTTTACTTGAGCATGTTGAGAGGGTTTTTCTATCCAGAATTACGCCGAATGA
The DNA here is from genome assembly GCF_001853355.1 of Bactrocera latifrons. Classification (NCBI taxonomy): domain Eukaryota; kingdom Metazoa; phylum Arthropoda; class Insecta; order Diptera; family Tephritidae; genus Bactrocera; species Bactrocera latifrons. The sequence continues at coordinate 21,035 of NW_017534491.1, forward strand.
GAATTTCTTTCAACTCTGTGTGGTTTCAGCAAGATGGTGCAGCTCCTMAGATAGCCCAACTTTTTTATGACAGAATTGCGACCAACAAATTTGAATGAACTAAGGCAATCAATTCTAGAAACAATCGCGGCTATTCCTGTCTCAACTCTCCAAGCAGTTATGATCAACTTTTTGGTAAGATGCCGCACATGCATCAATGAGCAGGGGGGGCGTTCGATTGATTTCCATTATTTTTAAAACTAATTAAGCTATTTTTAATAAAATTTAATTAGCTTTAACATGAATAAAAGAAAAATGAATTCCAACACTGAAAAAAAAAAAATAGATTTCAGTTTCTTAATGTAGCAAAATTCATCAACCACCCTGCACATACGCATATAACAAAACAAAAAAAAAAAAAAAGAAACAAAAACAACCAAATCAAAAGACCGCTAAATATAAAAAAATAAATAAAAGTAAAATAAACTAAAGGTGAACGGCTCCAACAAGATATGCATGCACAAATGTACATATAATCAAACAAGAGGGTATCTTCTTCTTAATTGGCGTAGACACCGCTTACGCGAATATAGCCGAGTTAACAACAGCGGGCCAGTCCTTTCTTCTTTGCGCTACGTGGCGCCATTTGGATATTCYAGGCGCAGCCAGATCCTTCTCCACCTGGTCCTTCCAACGGAGTGCAGGTCTTCATCTTCCTCTACTTCCCGCGGTGGGTAAGAGCGTCGAATACTTTCAGAGCTGGAGTGTTTTCGTCCATTCGAACAACATGACCTAGCCAGCGTAGCCGCTGTCTTTTAATTCGAGGAATTATGTCAATGTCGTCATATCTCGTACAGCTCATCGTTCCATCAAATGCGATATTCGCCGTGGCCAACGCGCACAGGACCATAAATTTTTCGCAGAACTTTTCTTTCGAAAACTCGCAACGTCATCTCATCAGTTGTTGTCATCGTCCAAGCCTCTGCACCACATAGCAGGACGGGAATTATGAGTGACTTATAGAGTTTGGTTCTTGTTCGGGGAGAGAGGGCTTTACTTCTCAATTTCCTACCCAGTCCGAAGTAGCACCTCTTGGCAAGAGTTATCCTGCGTTGGATTTCCAGGCTGACATTGTTGGTGGTGTTTACGCTGGTTCCAAGATAGACGAAATTATCTACGACTTCAAAGTTATGACTGTCAACAGTGACGTGAGAGCCTAGTTGCGAGTGTGACGACTGTTTGTGTGATGAACGTCAGTTTACACAGCCGTATTAGTTTTGCGGGGATTTCAAATTCAGACATCGCGGCATAAAGGCAGCTCCTTTTCGTGCTGTTGAAAGCAGCTTTGAAATCGAAGAAGAGGTGGTGTGTGTCAATTCACCTTTCACGGGTCTTTTCCAAGATTTGGCGCATGGTGAATATCTTGTCGGTTGTTGATTTTCCAGGTCTAAAGCCACGCTAATAAGGTCCAGTCAGTTTGTTGATGGTGGGCTTTAATCTCTCACACAACACACCCGATAAAACCTTATATGCGATGTTGAGGAGGCTTATTCCACGGTTGTTGGCGGAGATTGTGGGCTCTCCTTTTTTATTGATTGGGCATAGCACACTTAAATTCCAATCGTTGGGCATACTTTTGTCCGACCATATTTTACAAAGAAGCTGATGCATGCTCCTTATCAGTTCTTCGCCGCTGTGCTTGAATAGCTCAGYCGGAAATCCATCAGCCCCCGCCGCTTTGTTGTTCTTCAGGCGGGTAATTGCTATTCGAATTTCTTCCTGGTCGTGCAATGGAACGTCTGCTCCATCGTCATCGATTGGGGAATCGGGTTCGCCTTCTCCTGGCGTTGTGCGTTCACTGCCATTCAGCAGGCTGGAGAAGTGTTTCCTCCATAATATAAGTATGCTCTGGGCATCGCTGACTAGATCACCTTTGGGGTTCTACAAGATTATGCTCCGGTCTTGAAACCTTCCGTAAGCCGCCGTATTTTTTCGAGCATTACCCCTGTCGGCCAGCTGATCAAGCTATTCGTACTCACGTCTTTCGGCGTCTTTCTTTTTCTGCGTCTTGCTTTCCTCTTCAACTCAGAGCACGTCGATCGGCTACTGGTAGTGATATCATTCAATGGTACTGAACAATTGCTTGGAATCCCAGCTATTTCTGCAGACACGGGAAAGCAACAGGCGTCAGCCATATACAACTTGCTCAGCGAATGGGGCCTTCTTGAAAAAGTCCAAGCCCTCTTCTGCGATACTACAGCGTCCAATATGGGAGCGTGTATAATTTTAGAGCAAAAATTAGAGAGAGACCTTTTATATTTACCCTGCCGACATCACACTCTGGAAATAATTTTGCGGAGCATATTTGAACAAAAAATGCAAGTGTTTTCTGGTCCTGGCGTTCAAATATTTCACAGATTTAAACAGAGTTGGCAGAAAATAAATCAAATGAATTTCAAATGTGGTGTTGAGGATAACTATGTGAAAGATACACTTGTGGACGCATCAGAAATTATAGAATTCGCCTTGCAGAATTAATTTAAGCAAATATGAGGAAGATGGAATTCGGGACATTTGTATATTCGTTGCAAAAGTTTATTTGAGAGCCTGGACAAGAGCACCCGTTTCTGCAGAAGCTCCTAGGCAAGATTCAGCTTTGATCAAGAACTTGTATGCTTACAGATACATAGATGAAACGGCTAGTCAGAAACTGCTACACAAATTTTGTAACCATTTATGGTATTTAACTGCAGAAGCTGCAGGATTTACCTTTTTTGACCCACAAATAAACAATGACTTAAAAAAACGTATGGTGACCGCTTTGAAAAATGTTAACGATACCGAAAAAAAAAAGTTGATTGTACCTTC
>NW_017534491.1:28216-40000 GCF_001853355.1 Bactrocera latifrons
TTTTATAATATACACGCTCAAAACAGGCTATTAAATTTATTTCACAAAGTGACAGTTTATTAAGATACTCCACTAGATTTGCCTCATCACCGATTTATGAAAACTCTGAATCGTTATTAGAAATCAAAATCTTAACAATTTTTGGACTCGCCTCCAAAATTGCAAAGCATAACCCGAAACCCAAAATAAGAAAAATTGCCAAGAGACACCATGTTGCTCAAAGGCCCAAAAAGCTCAAACGGTGCACAGCGAAACACAAAGTGGTCCAGTTATAGAATCAGTTACCACCATACCAACTCAAATTGAGAACACATACCTTAATTCACAATTAAGTAAATTGCAAAAGTTAAGGAAACTGCCAATAACAAACGAAACTATTAAATATCAGTATTGTGAGCACTCGATCAAATAATGTCCGCACAAGCCACCATTTTCAAAAATTTGTATAAAACATAAAGTCAGAGATACCTCTGATAGTCCAGTATTAAAAATACATAAAAATTTTCGACCCTGCAGGATGGCTTTCGCCAATAATGAAAAAAAAAAAACAATCTTGAACAATCCTTGAGCGGCACTACTACTTGTCAAATTAATGCATACGCACTTAAATATTACATATACAAAATTGTCTAAAAAGCCGAAAAAAAGTGACACACCTACACTTGCAAAAACAATGGTCGCTCTTATCGCATTTRGCCAAGCGCGGCTCGTATGGGTAGGTTATGGGAATCGGTTGGTAAAGCTTCAAATTAATTATAAAGAATTATCTACTCTACAAATCGTAGCCGTTCTCTATTCACAGTCCTAACTCCCGAGAAGTATAAAATGCAAASAATTGCCGATAATACAGAAAAGTCAAATATTATACAATCGGTATACCAAACCGATAAAATAAGAAATTKTAAATACAGTAGAACTCCAATTATCCGAACTCCGACTATCCGAATCGCCGATTATCTGAATCACAGAAAACTGTCCAAAAAAAGTCTAAGTGCGCTATTATTCTTCCCGCCTTGACTTGACTCTTGACTTGACTTGTCTTAACTTGCCGTTGTGCCTACACTGACTTCGCGAAGGCAAGTTCCGGCGCATTGCAGTCACGGCGCCCTTGTAATTGTTTGTTTTCATTAGCCAGTGTGCTGTTGACCTTACTCGAGGACGCTACTCTTTCGCTACGGCTTACTTTTGTTTGTGCGTGTACAATACTGTATTGTTTTTATACCATGGCTTCGAAAAGAAAACGTGTTGTGCTATCGTTAGCGGACAAACTGAAAATTATAGAGCAACTCGATAAAGGTGTAACGGGTAATAAGTTGTCTAAGATTTATGGTGTTGGACAAGCAACAATTTCTGACATTAAAAACAGTAAGTCAACACTTTTAAACTTTGTTTCGGTGCTTTAAAATAAAGATGGAAGTTCCTCTAGGAAAACAATGAAGACAGCAACCAACAAAAATTTGGAAGATGCCGTGTTTAAATGGTTTTTGCAGCAACGTTCAATGGGAAATCCGATTTCACGTCCAATCCTTTGTGAAAGAGCCAAAATCTTAGCAGAAAAGCTTGATTATTCATCTTTTAAGCCTTGTAACGGCTGGCTAAGGAATTTGAAATTCAGGCATGGTGTACGCGAGTTAGATTTGGCTGGTGAGAAGCTTTCAGCAGACTCTGCAGCTGCTGAAAATTTTATTGAAAAATTTAAAACTGCATCAGAATCCTATGATCCGGAGTTTGTTTATAATGCCGATGAAACTGGCCTTGTTTGGAAAGCATTACGAAAAACCACTTTGGCTTCTAAAAGGGAATCTAGTGCCCCTGGACATAAGGTCAGTAAAGAACGTGTTACAGTGCTTAACTTTGCCAACTCCACTGGAAATCATAAACTGCCACTTCTTTTGATAGGAAAATCAAGAAATCCAAGAGCATTTAAAATCGTAAAAAAACTTCCACTCTTCTACAAAAGTCAACCCAAGGCCTGGATGACTGCAGCTTTGTTTACCGAATGGTATGATGAAGTTTTTATTCCTGAAGTGAAAAAGCACCAAAAATCGGTGGGAAAAAAAAGCAGTAAGGTGCTTTTAATTGTTGATAACGCACCTACTCATCCTACAGCAGAACTGTTGGAAAGAGAGAATGGGCAGTTTAAAACGACGTTTTTGCCTTCCAATGTTACAAGTTTGCTGCAACCCATGGACCAGTCTGTTATTGAAGCAATGAAGCGCCATTACAGAAGGTAAACTGCTGAGAAAACTGCTGATCGAAGGTGCTGAAGATGAAGAATTGGTTTTGGCAAATCATAGCAAAATAAATTTAAAGGTCTGATGTTACATGGTAGCGGAAGCTTGGAGTTTGGTTTCGCCAGTGACGCTAAGACGTGCGTGGAATAAACTGAAAGGCCTACCGTCTGAGAAGAACAAAAAAAAAAAAAAGCAAAGAATATGAAGAAATGAGAAACAAGAATATGGAGACGATGATGATGATGAAGATGCGTTGTCACTAGAGGAAATAAGAAAAATGATTGTAAGAATTCCTGGTTGTACAGAAGTAAGTGCTGAAGATGTAGGAGAGTGGATGGCTTGTGACACGTCTGACCTTGGTTTTCAAATTCTAAATGAAATTGTTGTAAGTGTGAGAGAAGATGTTGAAGTGGAAGTGGAAGAAGAACTTTCTGCTGATGTTGAAGTAGACTCTGAATCATCAGCTAGTGAAGCATTTGCCGGCCTCGAGACTGCTTTGAAGTGGATGGAGCGTCAGCTTGCAACTGCYCACCGTCAAGCGAATGCGTGACCTGGCTGCCCGAAAACGGTTGAAGACCGCAAAATAGCTTACATTGACGGAGATGTTTAAAAAACAATGATTTTTATTTCTAAACTTGTACATAAGAACATTTTATTTATATTTAAAACATGTGAAAATTTCATGTTTCTTTCATGTAATTCAATAAAAAAAATAGTGCAATATTAAAACGTAGCTTTTATTCTCTCCAATGGCAATTTAAAAAAAAAAATTCCGATTATCCGAATATTTGATTATCCGATTGGTTCCCGGTCCCCATTAATTCGGATAATTGGAGTTCAACTGTAAGCCGCAAAGAAATGTTTTTCCTATAATGATATGTCCTCAAACCACGCAAAAGAAAATTACTACCTCCTGCAACAATAAAATACAAATTTATATTAAAACCAAAATCGCTTCTCACAGCTAATATTCTGAGACCTCGGCTACTCTACCAACAGTAAGCCGAATTACATGTATCATCTTAGACATAATACTAGGCAAAACGTTCGCCTAGGGGGCCTAGGATGTTCAAATGAATTAAGCATTTGCCCCATTTACCCGGAAGAACTGGCACACAATACGTACAACCGTTAGTTGAAAAAACTATAATAATCTGTATCAACAGGTTGCAAGAGTATAAAAATTTAAACAAGTGACCGGAAAAGGATCACATAAAGTAGAATGAGAAGAGGCAACACAAGAAAATTGTTAAATTTGCTTGTAAACACTAAACCAAAACGAAAGTACTTTTTTAAACTTTTGAAATAAATTTTATTAGTGTTGTTATAGAGAATAGGTTACAGTTAACTGAGTTAGATATAATATTTATGAACATACAAACATATACATATATTATATGTCTTAAAGTTAGAAAATGAACGAAATGAGAATACACGTAATGTTACTTTTCATATAATAAAATTTTAAATGAAATCTAATTTCTTCATTTTAAAGTATAGACACCATAACCAAGTAAGGAAGGGCTAAGTTCGGGTATATCCATTTTTTATACTGTTATGAGTAAAATACTCTCCCTCATTTTCATTGAGATAACTCACAACCTGCATTTATGCSGTACAAAGTCACCAGCAAGATCGAAAAATTTAAAATTAGGTGTCTAAATTAAATTATATATAATATCTAAGACATTGACTAATATTTTCTATCAAAAGTCAAATATACGCAGTGTCGTCCTAATATTCGGTGTCTAGGGACTTGGCCGGTTTTTGTTGGATTTAAACAATTTTTGATTACAAGGTATTATTCGTGCAAAGTTTTATTCCATTTTCCGCATCTTGATTTGTGTATTGGCAAGAGAAAGAATCCAGTAGAACACAAAAGTGTGTTATAAATGAAATAGCCGTGGTTGTTGTCCGAGTTCACTAATTTTTGCAACATAATATAGGAATATAAAAAGAACTCCCCGTACAAAATCTTCTCGAAATCGGTCAGTCGGGTGCCAAGATATGCGATTTCAACAAAAAAGGGGAGGTGTCACATGCCCATCATCCAATTTTCAAACCGGCTTCCATAAATCTATCCGCCCACACCAACTTTTTCAAAATTTTTGCCAACAAATGCCTCTTTTTACTGCGATCCAGTGTATTGTAGTTTTATAACTGAATTTAGTGGCAGTTTTATAACTGAGTTATGGTACTTCATAGGTTTTTGGTTAATGGCGATTTGCGGGCATGGCAGTGTTCAGATTGCGTCCATCTATGAACTCATATGTAAGTATTTTTGTAGTAAGAAATTTTTAAAGATAAAGATTGTACTTTCAAATTCTTAAGCTGATATGTCATTATTGCTGTGTGTTTATATTTTTAAACATATTGTTGATTGCATTCATAAAAACGGTGTGTCTTAAATTCCTCAAATATATACTATGTATATATGTACGGAGGATTGAGTCATGTGTAGGAGTAAACGCAAGTGAGGAAAGTTCTTTAATCGTCATTTATTTTTTGAGTGGTTCAAGCTGCTCACGACTTCCCGCTTTAGACCAATTATCCTCTGGGTAGCCTAAGAACATCCGCTCGAAGTCGAAGCTAAAAAACGCCCGAATGAAAAGATAACCCCTTTTGATGACGACTTCAGCAAACGAAACAAGGATTATGACTTGACGGCATGTACTTATAATGTCCGGTCCCTTAATTCGGAAGTTGCCGCTGACCAGCTGCTTGATGTCCTCGTTTGTGTGAAGGCTGACATCACCGCAGAACAAGAAATGCGATGGGCGGGACAAGGATTGAGGCTAGCATTTACTACAGTCGCCATGTAAAGGAGCGGAAGTTTGGTGTGGGATTCGTGGTGAGAGAAACTCCGTCACAGATTACTGTCATTAACTTCGGTGGATGAACGTCTASCCACAATCCGCATCAAAGCAAGGTTCTTCAACATATCGCTGATTTGCGCCCACGCCCTGATGGAAGAGAAGGACGATGTGACCAAAGATGCCTTTTATGGGTGCTTGGAACGCACTTATGAGAGCTGCCCCCGCCCCGATGTCAAAATCGTGCTTGGCGACCTTAACGCAAGGGTGAGTAAAGAAGGTATCTTTGGCACTGCGGTCGGTAAATACAGCTTCCATGAGGAAACATCCTCAAATGGGTTGAGGCCGATCGACTTCACCGGGGACCGAAATATRTTTATCTGTAGTACTAGATTCCAGAATAAGAGATACATCAAGCTACCTGGCTGTCTCCGGATCAAAAAACCACCAACCAGATCGATTATGTTGTGATAGACGGAAGACACGTCTCCAGTGTTTTAGATGTGCGTGCGCTCTGAAGTCCTAACATGTTGCAGCCAAGATTCGCACCCGCCCCTGTGCAGCAAAAAACGCACGCCATCAAACACAAGGAAGGTTTTACGTAGAGAAGCTTCCATCACTACAGACAGCCGAATGATTTTTTACTCGGCTTGCACTCCTGCTCTCTGAGAGCACCCGTCAACAACTCGGTATAAGGGAGCTGTGGGATGGCATTTCAAACTCCTTACGTACAGCTGCAACCGAAACCATTGGTTTTCGGAAAGTGGAAAAGAACAGCTGGTACGACCAGGAGTGCCGTATCGCAGTGGAGAGAAACAGGCTGCCTACCTCACAACGTTACGATCGACCATAACACGTGCGGGATGGGATAGATACCGAGAGTTGAAGAGGGAAGCGAGACGAATGTACAGACATAAACAGAAGTTCGAATAGCAATTACCCGCCTGAAGAACAGCAAAGCGGCGGGGGCCGATGGATTGCCGGCCGAGCTATTCAAACACAGCGGCGAAGAACTGATAAGGAGCATGTATCAGCTTCTTTGTAAAATATTGTCGGACGAAGGTATGCCCAACGATTAGAATTTAAGTGTGCTATGCCCAATCAATAAAAAAGGAGACCCCACAATCTGCGCCAACAACAGTGGGATAAGCCTCCTCAACATTGCATATAAGATTTTATCGAGCGTATTGTGTGAAAGATTAAAGCCCACCGTCAACAAACTGTTTGGGTCTTATCAGTGTGGCTTCAGACCTGGAAAATCAACAACCGACCAGCTGTCCACCATGCAAAAAATCTGGGAAGAGACCCGTGAAAGGAGAATCAACACTCACCACCTCTTCGTCGATTTCAAAGCTGCTTTCGTCAGTACGAAAAGGAGCTACCTTTATACCGCGATGTCTGAATTTTGTATCTAAAATTAATACGGCTGTGTAAACTGACGTTGAGCAACACCAAAAGCTCCATCAGAATCGGGAAGGACCTCTCCGAACCGTTCGATACCAAACGAGGTTTCAGACAAGGCGACTCCCTATCGTGCGACTTATCTTCAATGTGATGATATTGATATTATCGGTCGCAACACCCGAGACATTAGTTCTGCTTTCTCCAGACTGGACAAGGAAGCCACACAAATGGGTCTGGCAGTGAACGAGGGCAAGACGAAATATCTCCTGTCATCAAAGAAACTTTGAAGCCGTAGATAATTTCGTTTATCTTGGAACCAGCGTAAACACCATCAACAATGTCAACCTGTAAATCCAACGCAGGATAACTCTTGCCAACAGGTGTTACTTCGGACTGAGTAGGCAATTGAGAAGCAAAGTCCTCTCTCGACGAACAAAAACCAAACTCTATAAGTCACTCATAATTCCCGTCCTGCTATGTGGTGCAGAGGCTTGGATGATGACARCAACTGTTGAGTTGACCTTGCGAGTTTTCGAAAGAAAAGTTCTGCGAAAGATTTATGGTCCTTTGCGCGTTTTCCACGGCGAATATCGCATTCGATGGAACGATGAGCTGTGGGAGATATACGACGACATTGTCATAGTTCAGCGAGCTAAAAAACAGGGTGGCTAGGTCATGTCGCCCAAATGGACGAAAATGCTCCAGCTCTGAAAGTATTCGACGCAGTATCCGCCGGGGGAAGCAGAGGAAGAGAAGACCTCCACTCCGTTGGAATAACCAGGTAGAGAAAGACTTTGCTTCAGTTGGAATCTCTAATTGGCGCCACCTTGCGAAAAGAAGAAACGACTGGCGCGCTGTTGTTAACTATACTATATATAAATGAACAGGATGACGAGAAAAGATAAAATCAGGGTGAGCCTCCGTTCGTCCTTGAGTAAAAATTGATATATTCATGATATACTATCGAAGCTTCAGCGGCTAGCATGTGTTTGCATGAGGGGCGCTATGCGAACCTGTCTGACGGCAGCTCTGGAATCCATATAATGATAGGTCAAGTAGCCAAGCACTCACTTCTGCAGATAACAGCAGAGGGATGCGGCAAAGGCAAGATAATCTCGTCCCAGATGATGGAGAGGATAAAGGACGGCATTACTAAATCAACTCATTTCACGAAAAGGTTTAAGGTTACCCTAGGTATCAAGAGTGAGTGGAACGACCCCACTCTTGAGCAAATGCTAAGGGATAGTACATTGAGGTGGTACAGCGACAGCTCAAAAACGTCGGAAGGAATAGGTGCGGTTTTGTCCAAGCGTACCAAGCTCTCCATTCCGATGGGAAGCTTTCCGAGTATTTTTCAGTCTGAAGTCCTGGCTATAAGTCGGTGTATAGAGATAAACCTCCACCGCTATTGGTGCAGGAGTGCAGAGAACGGTTGAACAGCCTAGCTGCAAAGAACCAGGTGCACCTAATCTGGGTGTCCGGCCACAGRGGCATAGCCGACAACGAACTGGCTGACGAGCTAGCCCGCTGCGCAGCCTCCACCAGTATGGTTAGGCCCGAACCATTCATTGCGGTGGGTCCCCACACTGTGAAGGAGCTGCTCCGCAAGAAAGAAAGAGTGTGTAGGGAAAGGTATTGGCAGCGAGCGCACGGTATGCGTCAGGCCAAGCTGCTAGTTGGGGGGTATAACCAAAAGAGGTTTAAATCGTTAATTAACCTCCCAAGAAACAAACTCAGGATCCTGGTTCCTTACATTTTATACCGGCCACTGCAAGCTGAAAAGGCACTTAGCTAACATGGGCCTATCATCTTGCGCCAACTGTCGGTTTTGCGACAGGGACCCTGAAACCTCGGAGCACCTGTTAATCGACTATCGACTGCATTGCAGTCTGTAGGCGCAGGTTGAAGGCCCTTGGAGCCATGTTTCCGGATAGSGATCACATCGCCTCGCTAGCACCCAGCAGAATACTGGACTTCGTCAACATCCTCGTCTCAGCGAGTCCCTGTGAGTTAGGAGAGGGCACAATAGACCTAAGGTCGCGGTGCATTCCTCAGTTATTTATCTATCTATCTATCTAGTGTGCAGGTTTCTTGGTATAAAAAAAATGTCGAGTTCGTTGATGGAACAATGGGGAGACGCTTCCGATCACTTTGGCGATCATTTAAAAAACACGAATTTCGGTATAAGGGAGGTATGCGCTGATAGGGGAGCCTCTGCCAAAAAGCTGACACTTATATTTTTTAAATATTCTCGAATAAAAACTCAAAACTTTGTATCAGTATCACATACTATTTCTTAATGATTCACTAAACTTTCCACATTTTTCGCTCCGTTTATTTAAATATACATCCAAAAATTAAAGTAAGTTCACATCCAACTCTTATTTCATTACGATTTTAGTTAAATTTATTTATTTAAAACCACTTAGTACACTCATGGTGGGAAAGGTTAGATTGTTTACAATTATGAGAAAAGTGAGCGTTGTCACATCTTAAACACCAAATATAAGGAATTTTTTAACGACAACGTTTTCTTTGTTTGYTTTTTCGGGTGATTCATTTTTCTTTATTAACACACACACAACAGATAGCCGAACGATTTTCTACTCGGCTGGCACTCTTGCTCTCTGAGAGAATTCGTCAACATCTCGGTATAAGGGAACTGTAGGACGGTATTTCAACAGAACAGCTGGTACGACGAGTAGTGCCGTGTTGCAGCGGAGACAAAACAAGCTGCCTACCTCTCAACGTTACTATCGTCTACAGCATGTGCGGGATGGGATAGGTACCGAGWGTTGAAGAGGGAAGCGAGACGAATTTACACACAGAAAAAGAAAGAGGCCAAAATGAGTGAGTATGAAGAGCTTGAAAAGCTGGCCGACAGGGGTAATGTCCGAGAATTCTACGAAAAAATGCGGCAACTTACAGATAGTTTCAAGACCGGAGCTTACTCTTGTAGAACCCTCAAAGGTGATCCAGTCACCTCTTAAATTATGGTCGGAACTCTTCTCCAGCCTGCTGACTGGCATTGAASGCACAACGCCTGGAGAAGGCGAACCCGATTCCCCCAATCGGTGACGATGGAGATGTTCCATTGCCCGACCACAAAGAAGTTCGAATAGCAATTACCCGCCTGAAGACAACAAAGCGGCGGGGGCCGTTGGATTGTCGGCCGAGCTATTCACACACGGCGGCGAAAGAACTGATAAGGAGCATGCATCTATTCCTTTGTAAAATACGGTCGGACGAAAGCATGCCCAACGATTGGAATTTAAGTGTGCTATGCTCAATCCATAAAAAAGAAGACCCCACAATCTGCGCCAACAACCGTGGGATAAGCCTCCTCAACATCGCATATAAGGTTTTATAGAGCGTTTTGGGTGAGAGATTAAAGCCCACCACCAACAAACTGACTGGACCTTATTAGTCTGGCTTTAGACCTGGAAAATCAACAACCGACCAGATCTTCACCATGCGCACGAACAGGAGCTGCCGTTATGGCGCGATGTCTGAATTTGGTATCCCCGCAAAACTAATAGGGCTGTGTAAACTGACGTTGAGCAACACCAAAAGCTCCATCAGAATCGGGAAGGACCTCTCCGAGCCGTTCGATACCAAATGAGGCTTCAGACAAGACGACTCCTTATCGTGCGACTTCTTCAACCTGCTTCTGGCGAAAATAATTCGAGTTGCAGAATTAAATAGAGAAGGTGTCATCTTTTACAAGAGCGTACAGCTGCTGGCGTATGCCGATGATATTGATATAATCGGTCTCAACACCCGCGCAGTTAGCTCTGCTTTCTCCAGACTGGACAAGGAAGCAAAACAAATGGGTCTGGCAGTGAACGAGGGCAAGACGAAATATCTCCTGTCATCAAACAAACAGTCATTGCACTCGCGACTAGGCTCTCACGTCACTGTTGACAGTCATAATTTTGAAGTCGTAGATAATTTTCTCTCCGCTGTGACACGGCATTACCCGTCGCGGCAGCTATACTTTTGTATTTTCCGAAAACCAATTATTGGAGCATGAAATGCCGTCCCATAATTCCTCTATAGCGTTTTTTTGACGAGTGCTCTCAAAAAGCAGGAGTGTAAGTCGAGTAGAAAATCGTTCAGTTATCTTTTACGATTGCAGTTTCTCGATATCAAACCTTCCTTGTGTTTATTGACGTGCGCTTGATCCGTGTTTGTAAATCATCGATATCTTGAAGAACTTCCCATTGATCTGGATTGAGTGACAGTACATCGGCACCGGAGTCTCTCTCCCTCCACGATTTTCCATGTGCCGTGTTCTTTATGTGGCGGATCACAAACCCAGCGCACAACCCTGTGAAAGGGATGTTTCGCCTTCTCACTTTAGCTCGCCTTCAACCGGATACTTTTACGTTACCCAGATGATTCTTGGTCAAAGACTGGAAGTCGTGAGCTGCTTGAGCCATACGAAAAAGAATCGGTACTGACCGCTCCCACATGAGTGGCGTTCAGAGAGCTTTCCTCACCTGCGTGAAGTTCTACACATGGCTTCACCCTTTATCTGGAACCAGGAGACTGAAATTCAAGCAGTTTTTTATTCCCACAGTTTGAGTCGATATACTACTCCCCCCATGTTATCTATACCAATCTAAAGCCGGATGTTCGAAAACTTCATATTAGTTATGTAGTCRCTAAGACAAGTTTTCACTCAAATTTGTATACACATCTTAGACACAAAGATACGTAGCTCTCTGTAGTCTTATAAATCACATATTCGGCTATATATGTGATGCAAGGGCTCAGGGAGACACGACTCACTCCTTTTTGATGCACATAATTGCTATTGTCACTAAAGGATTCTCTTTGAATATTTTCGGTTACTGGGGTCCGCATATCCAATTTTGGTTGTGTTTGGGCAATTTTTGGTAAAAAGGTGGCATTTAGTACTTTAACGAGTTTGTTGTCCGATTTCGTCCACGTTCGTACTCTGCAATAAGAATGTGAAAATAACTAGCCCTAATTTTTTCCAAATCCGTCAGTCAGACCCCGAAATATGAAATTTCACTCCCATAAAGCAAATCATCTCGGAGGAAAAATTGAATGTCTTTGTAATTAATTAGTTAATCATTTATTGCGCTTTTAGTAGTTCTCAACAGTACCGTTATATGGTAGGTGAGCGGGGTTATCTTCCAATTTCATCCATTTTCATATTATCGCTAAAAGGTCTTATAATATTTGTACTTAACGAATTTTATTATTGTTGCTTTATTGGTTTAGCATACAAGGTGGGCTCCAATGTAAACAAGACTTTTTGAATCTGGCGCCCCCTGGTGGCGCCATTTATATGTCGACTGGTG
>NW_017534491.1:40310-47109 GCF_001853355.1 Bactrocera latifrons
ATCAACATGTGGGCCAATCAAAATCCGTGATCACGGGAAATTCTATCGAAACTATGAGTAAATTCATCAAAAATTAGCCGAAATCATCATTGAAATTCATTTAAATGCAATTAACATCTCCAACATGCATTTATCGCATTTTGACCGAACATTTGGGCTTACTAAAGGTGTGTGCACGGTTTGTTCTGCACAAATTAATTGACGACCAAAACTTGATCCGAATCCGTCTCATCGATCGACACTTGTGACCGATTATTTGACTAAAACTAACATTTAAACCATTAACTGCTCCCCGTATTCACCTGATATAGCACCATAAGACTTCTTCCTTTTCGGAAAAAGACATTTGCCCATGAAAGGAAAGCGTTATGCAGACGTGAAGGCCATACAAAAGGCTTTCACCGGCATACTGGCGGCCATACCGGCCAACGTGCTAAAACACTCGTTGGACATGCTGTTGAACCGTGCAAAAAGCTGTATTGAAGCAGGAGGGGACTATTTTGAATAAAATAAATTGCGGTAAATAAAGGTATTCCAGTGGTAGAAGTACTCGCGAGGTCGGCAGCAGCAGCTTTGCGACGTTCCCGAAACCATCTCGCTCGCTCGGCACCGGACATTGGGGTACCTATGTGTGGCCCATAGCCCTCTCTTTGTAACGATAGCCGTAATTTATATTTCTGGTTGGYTCTTGCACGAGCTGAGGACGAAATAAGTTTATATACTTATTATCACTTTCTGTTATTTTAAATACAAATACTGTCCAAATTAAGCTTTTTGTATAAATCTATAGGTTTCAATAAACTTGACAAACACACGAAAGAATCATCGCGCTATAAATTCGGAGTCACAAGTTACACTGAATAGAAATAAGCGAGAGCGCTCAATGTCATAACAGCGAGCTGACTATATAAGCGAAATATTCACACCACATTTTTGTTTCTATGACTAATAGTTTTTAACACTAGAACTACCGATGTTAAGTATATACCTAGTTTTACCGCACCCGTGAAATTGACGGATTTTTGATTATGGCTTTTATAGTAACTTTTGAGTTAGTTTAAGTAAATAAACTAATACAATTTAGCAATARCAACATTTAATATAATAATTCATTAATCTATATAATTATATAAAACAAAAGTTCGTATATGTACGTCGCCGAACTAATCATAAACGCGTCCTGCGATTTCAACCAAACTTATATACACTACGTAGGCAGTGGCCCATATATGATTTATGTGAAGTTTGGTTGAAATCCGATAATGCATGTGTGTGCGGTGCGTATGTGAAGTGAGTGTGTTATTGCCGCACATTTTGGTCGTTTGTGTATTGGAGAGCATTGCACGGAGTGATGTAAATAGCAATTTGTTAACATTTCTTTTTTCTCTTTGGACATCATTGGTGACTGATCCTATCATAATCGATTTTTGAAAATATTAATTTCTTCGCATTTTTTGGTGAGTATTTTGATAAAAATGAATTAATTTTCGTTCTAATCATCGTTTTAATTTGAATATTTTGTTAAAAAAAAAAACTAAAAAAAACAATTATTAATGAGATAAAAATAGATTGTTTTGCTAAACAAGTGTTCTGATTGTTACAAGTGCTTCATATGATTTTGTGACATAATCTCAAATTTGATATTTTGTGAAAAAAAATGAAAAAATTGAGTGAATTTTTTTGTTTAATGTCCGATAAGTGAGCTAAAAAGTACTTGAATTCTGTTGCCATTTTTTAATTGTATTTGGTCACATTTTCAGCAGATTGTCGTGTCTTTTCGTCACTTTTTAGTGACACATTTCCAGATGCAAACCACCAGTTCTTGCAAATCTACTTYCTTGGCAATAATGAAAATGAAGTAGATGCCCGTTGTTCAATATTCACAAGTGTTGTTTCATAAACATAACGATTTGATTAATACTTTTCGGACAGCACTTGATCAGATGATCTGGTGATCATAAAATCGTGATTCATGCTGATAGAATACCAATCGGAGAACAAGAACGAAGATTTAATGCACCTATAAATTATGAAGTTGCTATGGTGATTGTCGGCGATGAGTTTCAATCACGTGACATTGTATTGCGTAGAAGAAATAATCAAATACAACGTGTTTGTGAAACACATCGCTCTTACGATGCCCTACAGTACCCAATTTTGTTTTGTCGGGGTGAAGATGGATACTCTATTAAATTAAAAATGGTAGATCCCGCAAACCCACGTGAGTGTTTGGTGTGTTTAATATATGCTTCCAATTTTGTTTAACAAGAATTAGTTTGAAATTTTTTAAATTTCAATTTTTTTTTCTTTTCTCCTCAGAACGTGAAGTCAGCGCTACGAACTGTTATGCACATCTAATTATGATACGACAAAATCAGGAAAATCATATTTTGAAATGTCGGAGACCCTTCATCAATATGTCGTAGACATGTATGCAAAGATAGAAACAGAGYGTTTGAACTTTATTCGATTCAATCAACGGAAGTTGCGATCAGAAGAGTATATACACCTCCGCGATGCAATCAATAATAATGGAAATTTTGACAATGCACATGCATGAATATGCACAAGATGCCATTTGCTATGTTCGTTTGTATGGTCGAGCAGATTTGTTTATTACATTTACATGTAATCCACAATGGGACGAAATCAAGCAATATTTATATGAAGGGTAATCTTCTACAGACCGTTACGACATAACTGCACGAATATTTAGACAGAAACTGAAGTCATTGATAGATTTAATTGTTAAACATCAAGTTTTCGGCGAAGTTCGATATTAGATGTATTCGGTGGAATGGCAAAAGAGAGGATTACCACATGCCCATATTTTGGTATGGTTAGTCAACAAAATAACAAGCGATCAAATAGATGACATCATCTCAGCAGAAATTTCTGATCAGGAAATCGATMYAGGTTTATTTGATGTTGTTACAAAAAGTATGATTAATGGACTATGTGGTGTTCTAAGTATTAATTCGCCATGTATTAAAGATGGGAAATGCACGAAGCGGTATCCCAGAGATTTGATTTCCGAGACAATTAATGGAAATGACGGTTACACATTGTATCGCCGACGCTCAACAGATGATAATGGCAAATCAATCAATCTACGGCCAATAATCAAGATATTACAGTTGATAATAGGTGGGTTGTCCCCCATTCGCCAATACTATCAAAAACATTCAAAGCTCATATCAATGTAGAATATTGCAATTCTGTTAAATCTATTAAATATATCTGCAATTATGTAAATAGAGGCAGCGACATGGTTGTGTTTGGTGTTTCAGAGATCATTTCGATGAAATAACACAATATCAAATGGGAAGGTATATCAGTAGCAATGAGACAGTTTGGAAAATATTATCGTTCCCAATTCATGATCGAAATCCGGCAGTTATTCATTTGTCAGTACATTTGGAAAATGGACACCATGAATCAAAATGATCAATTTGCTAAAACATTGCTTTATTCACAAGTACCAACATATTACACTTGGAATACATCTGGAAAGAAATGGAACAGACGTAAGCAAGGAAGGCCAGTTCAAGGTTATGCTGGCATTTTTGAAAGTGATGCCATTGCACGTCTCTACACAGTGCATCCCAGTCATGCTGAATGTTTTTATTTGCGTCTATTATTGATTCATGTTCGTGGGCCTACATCTTTTTTGAGTTTGAAAAGAGTTAACGGCCTACAGTGTCACACTTTTCGTCAAGCATGTCAGGAAATGCATTTACTGGAAGATGATAATCACTGGGATCAGACACTTTGGGATGCATCAGCAATAGGTTCTCCTCATCAAATACGAACATTATTTGCTATTATTATTGCAACATGTTTTCCATCCGATCCATTGCAATTATGAATTGCAGGAAATAACGATTTAATGATTACGCTTGAAATGTTTAAATTGAAGATTGGGTTTGCCAGCTCCAAATCGACCAATGCATGATGCATTCAATAAAGATATAAATCGTGAAAAACAATATGATTTGAATGAGTTGACCACATTTATAAACTTGAATTTTGCATAAATTGAATCCAGAACAGAGACACGCATATGATATCATAATCGAATCGAACGAAACGAAACTGGAGGATTATTTTTTTTTAGACGCTCCAGGAGGAACTGGCAAAACATTTCTGATTTCCTTACTATTAGCAACTATAAGATCACAGAGTAATATAGCATTGGCACTTGCATCGTCTGGAATAGCAGTGACGTTATTAGATGGTGGTCGGACAGCCCATTCTGCACTTAAATTACTACTGAATATGAATGTAAATGAGAATCCCACCTGTAATGTTTCAAAAAATTCGGGAATGGGCAAAGTCTTCGCACAATGCAAATTAATAGTGTGGGATGAATGTGTAGTGGCCCATAAGAAATCAGTGGAAGCGTTAGACAGAACATTGCAAGACTTGCGTAGTAATGATCAACAGATATTTGGTAGCGCTTTGATTCTATTGGCTGGTGACTTTCGTCAGACATTGCCGGTGATTCCCCGTTCAATACCAGCAGATGAATTAAAAGCATTTTTGAAGTCATCCTCAGTCATCGACTGATACCCAACGCATACGGTTGTGCTTAAGGTGATTTCAGTGTTTCGCAGTCTTTTTGAGTAATTTTCTCTTCTGTGTGCAAAAACAATAACAAATTTTCTTTCATTGGTAAGCCACGTGCGCTTCTACTGATTGTGTACATTTCATAAGCAATAATGTCCCTTGAGGGACCCCCTCTTGGCAAAACAAGTTCGCCCTGTTATCAAGCCCAAACGCAAAAAGGAAAAAGCCTCAATCTATAACTAAAGACTTGTTTCCCGCTTTACCATTAATTAAGAAAGAAAACCCAAGATATTTAGTGGCAAGTGCATCAAACTCAATAAAACCTTTAAACACGAATTCTTTTGTTTTGGTGTGCATAAAGCTTTAAAAGCTATTAGTTCAGAAATCATCAATATATCCGAACTAAAAGACGGAAATTTATTAATTCTTGTTAAAAGCGATAATATCGCAAACAAGTTTTGTAAAACAACCACTTTACATGGGATATGTAATGTAAAAATTGAGCTGCATAACAACCTGAATTACTCCAAAGGCACAATCTACGCACCATGTCTTAATGATATTTCAGAAAATGAAATTATTGAAAACTTGAAAGCCCAGGGTGTTGTGTCAGTTTAAAAATTTCCAAAATATGTTGATGGCAAACAAGTACCTAGCGGAGTAATTTTACTCACTTTTGATATATATCAATTGCCTGAGAAATTGGAAGTATCATGGTATACAACTAAAGTACGCCCATACTACCCAAATCCCATGAGGTGTAAAAATTGCCAATTGTTCGGCCACACAGCAAAGCAATGTAATAAAACATCCACCTGCGACTCATGCGCACTCCCTCCTCACTCTCCAGAAGCATGCTCTCGAACTTTGTGCGCAAACTGCTCTGGCAGCCACCCCGCTTCCAGTAAATCTTGCCCAAAGTTTGTTCAATTGAAACAAGCAATAAAGATTAAAACAGATAGTAAGTGCTCTATCACCTCTTAACGAGACTCCGCTTTCCTTTTCTAATGTAATCAAAAAATCAAACAATACACAAACAAACCAAAACAATAATGAAACCCAAGCAGAACAAATACGTTCGAGCAACAACAACACCGATATTAATATAACGAATGACGAAGCAAGAGAAAACACCGCAAGTCAAACAAACAATATAAATACCAGTCAAACCACTTTTCCAGTCGATTACTCAACAACAACAACAACTATCTCAAATTTTATTGCCTAACTTACCTCTTCTGATACTCCCGCTTCCATTTTTCCCCCTTTATCCTACATCCCTTTTGGTCAAATCTCCTAACAATTTTAAGAAACAATAAACAAACMTTATGGTCCAAATACAAACATTCCAGAACTGACAATAATTTCATAAGCTATAAAAAAGCGAACGCGATGTTTAGAAAAGAATTAAAATCTGCCAAACGAAAAGCGTTAGAAACCCTCACCGCCAATATCAACCCATTTTCGAGCACAAAAAAAATTTGGTCAGACATTAAAATTCTTACAGGCTCCTCACAACGATCCAGCATACCATTTATACATTCWGCCCAAGGTCCTCTTTATAACCCTCAAGACATTGCTCAGAAGTTTGCGGACACCTGGTCAGATAATTCCAACAGTCATAATTTTCACAATGATTTCAACACCTTAAAAAGCCAAACAATCTCTGAGAGCCGTCCAAGCAGATGCTGCCATCAAATTAAGTGAATTCGATGTAACAATTGCATTGTTGACTGGTAAAACTCCAGGATTGGACAAAATCTCCTTAATCGGCATCTATGCCGATGA
This sequence comes from Bactrocera latifrons, assembly GCF_001853355.1. NCBI lineage: Eukaryota > Metazoa > Arthropoda > Insecta > Diptera > Tephritidae > Bactrocera > Bactrocera latifrons. The sequence continues at coordinate 46,668 of NW_017534491.1, forward strand.
TGTTTTAATATTCTCACAAACTCAAGATCTAAACCAAGTTAAACACATATTTTTAAATATATTGAATAAAATAAGTAATTGGTCAAAAATTTCAGGCGCTAATATATCGCCTAGCAAATGTAAAACTTTTCACATATGTCGGAAACAAAAGTGCTCCTTTCCTAATATATCCTTTTCTAACGTTGATCTCGTACATACTAAGAAATTAAGAATCTTAGGACTTATATTCGACAACAAATTAACTTTCAAAGAGCATTGTAAATATGTTAGAGTAAGTCTTTTTTCTAGATTGAATATAATTAAATTCTTATCATCTAAATACTGCTTAGAACATACAAATACTCTTGTCAATATAACAAAAGCTTTAATATTATCTAAAATTGACTTCGGACTTTGTATTTACGGACATTGCGCTAATACAAACATTAAGCTCTTGAACGTA
>NW_017534491.1:48089-51559 GCF_001853355.1 Bactrocera latifrons
ACACAACTGCTACACATGCTCACATCTTAAATGGCGTAAATAAACCAAATTGCGTGTTCTGCGGATCAAATGATGTCACAGTTATACACCTCCTCGATACCTGCCTGGCACTTCAACGAATCAGATGCAATGTTTTTTCTAACAAAAAACCTTCTTTATATCTAGAACGGACTGATGACAGTAACATAGAAATCATAGCTAAATATATTTCGCTGTGCAAATTAAATATTTAGTTTAGTTACATACATGCACCCATTTACTTTTGCTTTGAAATTTATCTTTATCATTGTATTTAAATTTACGTTATATAAATCGATCTCAAATGTGAATATAATAGACTAAGATTTTATAACATAAACTGAAGGCCCTGGCAGCCAGTGCTTTATATCTATAAGTGGAACGATTATTTATAATTATTTCTCTTTTAAATAAATAAATAAAATAAAAAAGTCATCCTATTTATGGAGACATGTGCAAATACTCAATTTGACTACAAATGTGCGAGTACAAATTCAAAACTGCTGCTGGCAATAGGCAATGATCAACTCGGCTGAAATGGCTTAATAACTTCTGTAATATTGCACCGGCAAAAGAAGAATTGGTGTCAAGTGTTTTCCCAAATATTGCAGAAAATTATCGAAATCACAATTGGTTAGCTGAAAGAGCTATATCTGCCGCTAAAAATAAAGACGTTGATCAAATGAATGCAGACATTTTAACCCATGTTCCTGGCAAAGTTGTAACATATCAGTCAGACACGATTACGAATGAATTATTCGACAGAATTTTTGAATTCATTGCATTTACCCGGATTTTCACCTCATCGTTTACAATGGAAAGTGGGGGCTCCGACTGTTATGCTTCGAAATTTAAATCAAACACGATTATGCAATTTGACAAGATTAGCGGTTAAAAAGGTCATGAACAATTTGATCGAAACAACAATTTGAAAGCGGAAGTTTAAAGGTGAAGATGTATTGTTTACACGAATTCCAATGACCTTTTGAATTCAAAAGACTACAGTTTCCAATACGTCTTGCATTGGTTATTACAATAAATAAAGCGCAAGGGCAATCGTTGGAATTGTGTGGAATTGATTTAGAATGTCCTTGCTTTTCACAAGGCCTGTTATATGTTTCGTGCTCAYGTGTTGGCAAGCCTTCAGTTCTCTTTATCTATACAACAACTCATGGCAAAACCAAAAATGTTGTCTACGAAAGAGCTCTAAGATAGTTTAAGTGATACATAGTCTAAGATTGTAAGAAACTAGAATAAAAAGTTGAATAATAGGGAACAAAACTTTATTAAAAACAAATGTGTTCTTTTTCTTATTTTGTTTTGCCGTGCGAAGCAGGCACCGGGCTCGCTAGTTATTTATAAAAAAACAAAAATATTTTATATTTGAATGAGGCACGTATTTCACATGTACATGTTATATTAGTTGAACACTTGCCTTGTTGTTACTTGTTTCCTGGTTATATTTTCATCACAAGTCTCTTTATACAAAATCCACGAATTGATTGCTGCAAGGTTCAAAATATTATAAAATACCTGCAAAGGCCATCTACGTGATCCTATATATATACATGTATGTATACTATATATATGTATTAATGTGGATCATTGCATAGATGATATATAATTTATTATAACCGTAATTTTGATGGGTCTTGGTATAGGTCATACTGATTATGGAAATTAAAGTAGGTGAGCCGAAATTGAATAGTAATAATTAACTGTTCTTATATTTTATTAAAAGTCGAAGTAAAACCCTGGAACAATTATAAAAATAATAATCAAATTTTTAAGCATGCAATTTGAGAACCGTCAAAATGACGGTCTTGGTAGTTCTCGTGTTAATTATTAAGGTACGATGATAAAGACCTTTCCGTTACGGCCCACTTTTTAAACCTGGTACCCGTATGTTTCGGCGCGATTTTAAAGACGTTTCACGTCAAAAAATTGAAGTGGCAAAACAATTTAATATCATTCCATCAACATTAACTCCAATTTTGTATAAAAAAGAATTTATTATGCAAGTATCATCTCACAGAAACGTCAGAAACAAGCTGAATAMCCGAATATAGAGAAATCTTCACTCATGTGGCTTACACAATGCCGTCCCCTTGGAGGCGAGTTATTAAAAGCAAATGCTTTGTGTTTTGCCAAAGATATGAACATAATGAATGTTAAGGTAAGCAGTGGTTGGCTAGAGCGATTTAAAAAACGGCACGATATCACATTTAAAAAAATGTGCGGCGAAAATTCTTCTGTCAGTGAAGAGCATACGCCGTGAATGGAAGGAAAGTTGAGTGATCTGATAAAATATTACGAACATAAGAATATATTTAATGCCGAAAAAACTGGGTTGCTTTATAAATGTTTGCCAGACCGAATCTATTGCTTTAAAAATGAAAAATGTCATTGGGATAAGCACAGTAAAGATCGAGTGACCATTTTTTTTTTGCTGTAAACATGAATGACTTCGAAAAACATAAGCCTCTATTAATCGGAAAGTCAGCAATGCCAAGGTGCTTAAAAAATGTATGTAGCTTTCCAGTGCATTATCGGCACAATAAGAAGGGGTGGATGACAACAACATTATTTACACTATGGCAGCCGATAATCGAATGATATTGCTATTCAAAGACAATTGTACGGAACATAATGGCTTCCCTCATCTTAGCCACTTAAACTGATTTTTTGCCACCCAACACTAAGTCTATGCTTCAACCCCTTGACATCAGAGATCAGCAACGGTGATTGTAAAATGTTCATACCCAATCATTGCACAGAAATATCAGCCTTACGATCGAACTTGTTCGAACACTTATATTCAATGTTGATATTAATTCAAACAAATCAATCGGGAATAAACTCAAAAAAGGCACAAATGAATGATTTTTATGCTGGTAGACAAACTGGATGACGGAAAAAGCAAACTGAGGTGAAAGAGAAGGAATATTAATTCATTACAGTAAAATTATATTTATTTTAATACACACATATCTATATACATAAATACAACTTAAAATAATATGTTATTCATGAAAGGAAAATAAAAATAAAATATATAAAGAAAAAAATTTAATTCATATTTTCTTAAACTGAAAATAGTAATTCAATTCAATTCAATTTTAATTTTGAAAATTTTTGAAATATGATTGCAAAAATAACAAGCTGTTTATCGATTTTGGCCCAAGTCAGCTTCTCTTTTCGGTTATTACGTTGCCAGCTAAAGAAAAAGCTCGTTCGGGAGCTACGCTACTGACAGGAATTGAATGAACTTGTAGTGCGACTTTAGATAAATATGGATAAAACTTTACATTTGATTTCCACCATTTGAGAACATCAAAATCGTCAGTTATTTACACATTTTCCTTGCAGTATCTATCTATCYCCTCTGTTGGTGTCTTCGTGATATTCTGTGTTGCTTTTTTAAATATGTCGGGGGAAAAAAATTGAACCTC
>NW_017534491.1:53558-54775 GCF_001853355.1 Bactrocera latifrons
AAGCAGTCAAAATGACTGCTTTTCGGCAACATAGGTATAACACACATATATTTATATTGGAAGAGAAGGAGGGGGGTAACAACAATGATTAATCAATCCATTTATATTTTGTAGAAAAAGTCACAAAATTATAAGAAGTTATGTTATTATTTATATCATTATTTTTTTAATTGAAATTCAAAAGCATTTTGACATACTTGACTTGCTTAGGCAATCTAGTGTTAATAGCATTTAAATCGGTTTGATGTGTACTCAAAGCTGGTTGATATAAAAACAAAGCAGTTCTTTGCCATAAACCCACATTTACATCCAACATTTTTTCAATATTTTGATTAATTTTTTCTTCAATGATATTATAGCAGCTACGTCTGTATCTTTATTATCATGTTAAATGTATGCTTCTGCACAACAAACTGAATAAAATCAAATGGGTTGATGTTACTCAAATCAAACTTATTTTCGCTCAAACATGTGAATTTACAAAAACATGTTCGATCAATAAACTCATAAATATCCGAAAGACGTGTTCGACAACTTTAGTGTGATTTTCTTCAATGCTGAGTTTTGTTACAWGATTAAATGTGAGGAAAAATTTTTTTGTATGATGAAATCAAGAAAAATGTGATTTTTGCTGATCTCTGTTTGACATGAGTATTACAAAAGATTTTAAGTAATTACACCGTAAGGAAATTGTTATCAAACTTGTTGATAGCATTGATGTAAAGAAAAAGTTTAATTCACAATATTAACAGCAATGGATATATCTTATAAAGCTTGGAAAAATATTAKAACGTTGTGTATACAAAACTGCTTCCATGTTTGCGGTTTAATTTAAACATTAAACATTAATTTATTGGAATATAGTCAATTGAATATTGGCTTTTTTTAGGAAACTACGATGATTACGTAAATGTTGACATTGACGTTGCTGTAGGCGGGATTCTGACAGATAACGATATTTTGGAAGAAGTTTCGAATAATAATAATGAAAGAAGATGATAGCGCCAAAGAAAAAGAAATTTTAACAAACTTACAAGTCAACGTGTTAACATCACAACTAAGACGTTATTTTTCAGCCCATGAAATTCCAAATATGTCTTCGRCAACCTACTATGTTTAGAAAAGTCAGTAGAAAAAATAAGAGAAAAAAACATGAAGCAATCCCAAATTACAAACTTAAATCTTTGTTATTTTAAATTTCTAATCAATTAATTTTT
>NW_017534491.1:54925-55931 GCF_001853355.1 Bactrocera latifrons
AAAATGTAGGAATGAATGTATGTATGTACTTGTGTTGACTTGTTGAGTTCAACAATAAAGAAATATGTAAACAGTATCTATATATAAAAGTCCCGTTAATTCGAATTTTTCTTCGGTAAGCCACGTTAAATGGAAATATCGGTAACTTGAAGTCCCGCATAATTTGTAAAAAATATGATCCCCGTGTCATTAGGAATTATCGCGACTCGACTGTTGATTATCCTACGTCTATCTCGAATAGTTAAAGTGATATTTACAACTGTTACATGAACAAAATTTTTATTATCTGTAGCTACAGGTTGCAAGATATATAAATGCATTTACGGGCGATCTGAGCCCTGAAAAAKAAAAGGAAGGGGCGCGGTTGACTTCTTGAAAGTAAAAATCGATTTCCAGCAAAACTGCGAGCCTTATAGAAAAAAGTTATATGGCACTGTTTTATGAAGAAATCTATAACTTTTGTATACAGACTTTTTTCACATAACCCCAAAACTATGTGAAAAATTCAAATAACTAAGTTTTTTGGTTTTTTATTTTTATTTTTTTATTTCAATAAATTTGCAGTAAACTTACTTTCTTATGTCCCTGATAATAATTGTTGTGTTTAACTAAAAATAAGCTAGTTATATAGTACATACAAATGATGAGTGGCGTAGGGAATCCCCCTAATTCCTAAATCCTTTCTGTAATTTCTCAGTGTTGTCAATTGGACGGATAGTGATATGTACGTTTTATTGTAAATTCCAGTTAAGATTTTTTTCGAGAACGGTTAAAAAATGAATGCTGTATCGGGCGTAAGTTAACTAATGTCAATAACCTTTTTTGTATTAGTCAATATATTCAAGTTTATTTGATTTTACCCCTCATATTGACGTCCGTTAAGTGGTAGTCAGAGGTACGAAAAAATGAGAATTTTTAGTCTTTTTTCCCTCTAAAATCGTGGTATTTTACAAAAGTAGTAATATGGCAATATTATTGAATGTGTTGTTGAATTCATGAAAATTTC
>NW_017534492.1:0-1224 GCF_001853355.1 Bactrocera latifrons
AAGAAAAAAATATATATTTTTCCAAAAAATATCTGATTCGTTACGTAAAAACGAATTCTTAGATTATGGTGAACGTATTAATGAAAACCTAAAAACACAGCTATCAAGTTCCATTAGTTTGGAAATTGTTAGGCAGGGTAGGCCGTTTTCCGATGGAGTCTTTGATAATTTTGCTTATAAAATTTGCTTAATTTTAATTCCAATTTCTCACTGGGCTACTTTTTTTTCGTGCTCACCAACACAGCGACAGATCCTCTCATGCCGACACCTGCCTAAGACTTACAGTCCTTCCTTCTCTCTTACATACATTAATTAAGCTGTCATAACAATGCATTACATATTGACAGCAGCATCACCTGATGCCTGTCGATCACCGTTACCTAAATAAGCACATAAGAGAATAAACTCTAAGCCCAGCATGTCAGTTGGATTTTGGTTAACACCAGAGATAAAGAGATGTTTAACTCCTCTCTCACTGGAAGTGAGAGAGCAATTGCTAAACGTCAAAACCTACTGAACTTTGACAGTTAATCGAGTTCAGTAGGTTTTGAGGTTTATCAATTGGAAGCGAGCGATGGCCAGATTGAAATCTTACCAAAAAAATATGTAAACGGAGGGATTTGTTGCATCTTTCAAGACCGCTTATAAAAAATGTAAAACAATGAAAATTAAATAAATTTGTGAAATTTAAAGGTATTTGTTCAAACGTTTTGTAATTTAAAGCATCATAGTATTATTTTCAATGGAAAATGATTAAAAACATATAATGATTGAGAGCTAACAAGCTTAAATCTTTTTATTGGATATTCAAAGGTCAAAAGTCAGTTGTTCTTATATACTTTAAAAAGATTTAAATAGTTTCTTCATATAATAAATAACCACTATATAGTAAATTTTATAATATAATGGAAAATGTTATAAAAAACGCTTATTTTGAGGCGCTCTCACACTGGAATAAGCTGAACGTCCCTTTATTCCTTGTACCAGTACTTCACAATTGTCACCTTGGATCAACGGTGGAATTTTATAGCAAGCGGCYCGTTACCAATAGCGTACCACACCACTGAAGGTGACACCAGGCAAAAGTCACTCCACTCAACCACTACCTGGCAGTGTTTTGCACAATCTGTGCAACATTTCGTAATTAATTTTTAATTTTTTGACGTCTACCGAAGCTTTCCATGTTCCTAAGGTATAAATATAAATAAAAATAAAGATAATAAA
>NW_017534492.1:1288-4370 GCF_001853355.1 Bactrocera latifrons
ATTAACACATGCTTTACTAAATTTAATATTACCAAAATGAAACTGCCCTCGATATATGTGTTAATGGGATGAGTTGCTTCTCCGAAATTTTCGTAGAAATGAAAACTGTTATGTCAAACTCCTAAAGTGACACTTCAATGCTTCACAAGATGGCATACTATTTCCTATTCAATATATTGCATTTCATAAGCATTATGGAAACTTCTCAGACAATACGGTTAGCAATTCAATTAGTATACCATAAAATTCTGCTTATCGATATACCCCGCAAACTTTATTCAATGATAGTGCGCTTTACAGTACCCTAAGGTTAATGTACTGTAATCTGTCGTAAACCGTTTAACAAAAATTTGTTGGAGGATTTATCTTTTCCTTAATTTTATTAAACATTCTTTATTACAAAAGAATTTATATTGTAATATTGAAGGGTTCTGTTTAGTATCGCGCCGGTTAATTTTGGTCACTGTACCTAAACGAGAGAGCCAAATTGAAAATTTTAAACACGCATGTGTGCTTAAATTAGCGAACATTAATTTAAAACATTTTTTATAAAAATTGGTTCACAAATTTTTCCACAAATTCACCTTAACAAATGCTATTTTTGCAAATTTCTAAATATATGCTAGTGTATTTTCATGAGTTGTGCATTGTACCAAAAAAATTATGGATACATTTTCACGCACATATATGTATTACTTATGAATTATAAAAACCACTAGTACTGTTTTTAATTATTTTTGATTGTTAATTTCCTTGTAAATCTTTAAATAAAATACACCTTTTTCTGCATTGAGTTCAATAATGTGAAAAAACCAAAATGAACACGAACAAAAGGGAATAAATTAAACCCACTTAGTAATAAATGTATGAAGTGAACGCGAAAAGGTGTTCAATGCTTAAATACTGTGGATGGCGTAGTCGGATTTGGACCGGCCAGGGTTATTCTTTCAAAGCGCGGCCGAAGGCTTCCCGGTGAAGCATTATTTTACAAATTTAAGTATAAAACAAATTAAGGCTTTACATTTCTTAACGATTTCATTTTGGTCTTCTTTATTTTGATTTCTTGCCCATACAAAAATGTTGGCTGGGTTGCACTGGTTTCAGTTTGTATGGAAAAATAAGCAAAAACACTGATTTTTGGTCATTTTGAAAGGGCTCCCTACAGATCTATAGGGGCTCTAGGAGGTCGAGGAGGGGTTTATTAAGAAGTTCGATCCTTCCTCTTTCCAACAATGGGGCGTAAGGAAATATATAACACAATCTTTATAATTTAAATGAAAATTATAATTTTTTGCACTGTGCAAGGGTGTCGCAAGAGTAAGAGAATACCCTTATAGTATTTCTCAATGTTTCACTAAACTTTTTCACGTTTTTTGTTATTTTTTAGCTAAATTAAAAAATTTTAAAATCACTTAGCACACACATCGTTAAAAAGTTGTGAACACTTTTCCATAATAAACACAAATAATCTATGATAATATTATAAATTGTATATCATTGTACTTTCGCGTAGTACTCCTTTTTTGCGTTCGCGGCTTTCAGCCGCGCTTTAAATAAATAATCGAGCCAATACTAGTGGTGACTGCAGTACTTTTGCGTAATACTCCTTTATTTGATTGGGTAAATTTTAGAATCCCAAAATTTCGTAATTAAAATGGGTATGTATGTATAGTGGAGGTCCTCCAGATCAAGAAAAAAATGTATATATAGTTGCCGCAGACTTATGGTTTTTGAGATATTTGCATTTAAAGTTCAAAAATTCAACTATTTAAAACGCGTGTTTCTCCAATTTAAAATGAATTTTACAGTTAAATTATTATTTTTATATGCATTAACCCTTCACTTATCCGTTTCTAACCATTTATTTTATATCATATTTAACTTTTGTTCAATTATTTTTGTTCACACAATAACAAAAGGTTTGCATTCTAACTAATAACGTTACCTTACCTTACGTACATATTTCACAGAAGAACCAAAAGAACTAAAAAAACAAATAATATCCCAATGACAGGCAGCTTTCGGCCGCGCTTCAAAAAAAGTATTCTCTGGGTAGCCTAAGAACATCCGTTTGAAGGCGAGCTAAAGTGAGAAGGCGAAACATCTCCGGCACAGGGTTGTCCGCAGGGTTTGGGACCCGCAACGTAAAAAAAAAATACCCCCAATGAAAACGCAACAACAGCCTCGGAGTTAATAAATAATAAAATGAAATACTATGTATATAGTTACCGCTGACATGATTTTCGGGAAATGCAGTTAAAAGTGCGTGTTCATTTAATTTGTAATGAATTTTATAAATATATTTTTAATTTTTATATAATTCGGTTCTACACATTTCTTTTGCATTAAATAGTACAAAACCAACTTTAATTTCATATTAAGGGTCCGTAGGTTAATCTTTTGTCAAAATCTTTGATTTGTTTTGAATTTTCTGTTCCCTTATGTCCTTAGAATTAATGTAGAATTCCATTTTACCATTTTAAGGTTTTGAAAATACAATACCGCTCTACGTTGCACACCTGGCACTTTAAACGTGTTTTTCCCAAAACACACATTGTGAAACTGACGGGCATGATTCCGGTCGAACTACTCAACCGGTTTGCTGAATTTTTTTTTTTTTTTATAAATATTCACAAAACGTCTGGCTATCATCCCTATAGTTTTTATAATTTATTGTCAATGTTATGACAAAATTTATGTAAAACAAAAACATGGGGAAAAGTTATGTCATGATTCTAGTAGGGGCGATAACCATTTACGTACTTTTTAAGAATGTGTTTCAGATGATTTAAATATGAGAAATCGTGTCCGCCATTGAAAAAACTCATATCATACCCAGCCATTTCTCCGCACAGACTTTAATAGGATTGCTTCCAAATGTATTCATTTGCATGTTTTGTCACATGAGTAAACAGCTCATTCAAATATTGGTTTTGCCGATATTGGAAAAGACGAAAATCCAATCAGATTCTGTGGCACCATTTATCGGGTGATTTTTTTGAGGTTAGGATTTTCATGCATTAGTATTTGACAGATCACGTGGGATATCAGACATGGTGTCAAAGAGAAAGATGCTCAGTAT
>NW_017534492.1:5256-9283 GCF_001853355.1 Bactrocera latifrons
TTTGTTTGTTGAGAACAGAACATTACAGYGTTATGTTAAACAAACGAATGACTTGAAACACACTGTAAGTCGACTTAAGTAGCTGTTGAATAAAGATTATACCTTCGGGGAACCGAAGTTATTGTTTTTTTGTTTTTTGTGTTGGAAAATTATAAAATAGGTACATAAATACTTTAACACTCTCATAGTTAAGAGGAAAATTGTAACCAGTGAACTATATATATACAGTATTTTATTTCCATATTTTTATTATAAGGTGGTAAATACAATGGAAAGCTTCAATCCTTCCACACCAATGGAAGCATTTCTAGATTTGCTAAATATTACTATGGACAATTGAATATATCAATAGATAGAGAGATAGTGTTATTTGAGGTAATGCACCGCGACATAGGGTCTATTGTGCCCTCTCCTATATCACATGACCTCCCAGAGCCCCAGCAGCCTGAATAGTTCCAGGAGTTTGCCGGGTGCTAGTGAGGTGATGTGATCCCTGCTGATGTAGACGGAATCCAGGGCCTTGAGCCTTTTTCCATAGATTGCTGTGCAATGCAGGATTAGGTGTGCTGGTGTTCCTGTTCCAGGTCGCAGAACCGGCAGTTAGCACAGGAGACCATGCCCATGTTGGACATGTGTTTCCTGAGCTTACAGTGCCCTGTGTAGATTGCGACGAGGAGACGAAATTTTTCTCGGGGGAGGTGGATTAGTTTTTTAAACCTGGAGAGATTGTATCCGCCCAGGAGCAGCTTGGCGTGGCGCATGCAGCTCCTTAAGAGTGTGGGGTCCGACCACTATGTATGGCTCTGGTCCCAACATCTTGGATGCTGCCGCAGTGCGGGCCAGTTCGTCGGCCTTCTCATTACCTTCTACTGCCCTGGTGCCCACATTAGTTGCACCCGGTTGCACAAGGACAGGCGGTTTACCCTCTCTATGCATTCCTCAACTAAAAGCGATTTGGTCTCGTATGACAAGATCGCTTTTAGAGCCGCTTGACTATCACTGAGAATAGCTATGCGCTGGTTGCGATAGTTGCGGCTGAGGTTGACTTCAGAGCACTAATATATGGCAAAAACTTCTGCCTGGCAGATACTTGGGAAGCAGCTTTGGACAGCGTTAAGTCCAAATGCCTACTCCACCCTAATGATGACCTCTGTGCCTTCAATTGTTAGGAACCTCAGGCCCGGAAGAGATTTCCGCTTAGTGAATGGGATCACGGTGGTTTTTGCTGGGTTGACTGTGTTGTACCATCCTGTCGCCAAGTTTAAGCCCCTTTGTACAATGTCACAGAGAGTGTTCGCAAATCTACTTCTCGCCATAATGACCAAATTTGCTGTGGCCGTTTCTCCCGGAAAGTACGGGGATGCGAGGACGAAGTCCGATCTTTCCTTGTCCTTCACTTGTACCGCCACCAGATCTTGCGTTAGAAACTCTGAAATACAGACAAAGTCTATATCGGCACTAACGACTACACAGTCTCTCGCTAGAGAGAGAGAGTATCTCGGGAACGGTTCGTCCTCACATATACCATTTCGGTAGCAAATGATATGACAAATAATTTTTGTTTTATGCATTTTGCCATGAGATGCGTATTTCAGGCGCTAGGTAGACAATTTCACAATTTTAGGCGAATTGGAATCAGGAAGTACTATTAGAAATACCGAATCGAAAAAGTCCGGAACCGACCCACCCTATTAGGGCACTCGTTTCGCTCTCCCGAAACCACTGCGGCAGTCGCCTCGTGCGCTGCTGGGCGGGTTACGGGTAGAGCCGGTGCTGCGGTTAAACCCGTCGTATATTCTTGGCTCGCCGTGGACGTGTCCTTGGGCCTCCATGCCCTCATTATTATCTTGCCGAATCGGAAATTCAGCCTGAATCACTTTAGTTTAATGTATTTGTAGGATTCATCGTCTATCGTTATGTTGAGGGTCCACCCTGAACCCTCAACATTACTTGCGGGCCATTCGGATGCTCTTTACGGTCTCAGAGCACATCCGATTTGCGGTTCTCGTCGGCTGCTGGTTGGGGTTGGAGCGCTTTCCTCTGGCTCCCTGTGGTCTGTCTTCTCTTATTCTTTTGGGCCTTGGTGGCTCCTGAGAAGTGATTTGACCGCTTTTCCTCTTTTCCATGCGATTAGGTGCCTCTTGAGGCGCCGGTCTTGCTCCACTTCGTCCCTCCGACAAGGCTGCTTGGGCTCGGCGACTGCTCGGGCTGGTTTTTGCGTCTTGTTGCAGACGAACCACTGGCACCTGCGCGTTGCGCATTAGTAGGAGTGGGGCTACTCCCACTACTCCTACTCAGAGCCCGGGGTAAATGGAATGTTCCCTCCTTGCCGTCTTCTTTTGCGCTCGCCCTTTGATTCCACTTTTGTGAAACCACCCTCCTCTCCGCAGGCGATCCTGCTGGAGGGGGTTGTGGGGGCGGCGTTCACGCGATTTACCGTGGTCATGGTTGACACACTACGCCGAGTGCTGGTGCAGGAGGGCACGTCGTCATCGTCGCGTGCGTGATCCTCGAAGAGTGCTCGTTCTTCCGGCGACAGGGCATCCAGGAAGCTGAACTTTCGTTTAGCCCCTGGGCCACTCTTGCTTACGGTAGTACTGGTGCTGCGGTTGTTAGCCGCTGTTGTGGATGTTGATGGTCTGGTTATTGTCGTTGTTGTTGTTGTTGTTGTTTGTTGTTGTTGTTGTTTATTCCTCTTGTTCGTACGACCGTTTGGCCCGTGTAGTGGGTCTCCCGCTCTATTCTTAGTAAGGGGAATCTCAGAGTCTGCTGCGCCAGAGCCCCTTGACGCAGTAAGGCCACTGTTACTTCCCAAGACGGCCCGGTGTTGGGAAGGCTCCGTACGAATACAGTCGAATTTACCTCCTGGCAGCATCACCCCTCGTGGTTGGGAGAAGCCGTGCTGTGCTGCGGTTTAAGCCCCTGCACCACGACAAGGTGCCTACCATTCGCAGAGGGAATATATCAATACTTTATTGTTAAACTTATTACTTGTGTTCATAGTCAAAAAACATATTTTTTATTATCCATCTAAAGTTTATATTTATATATAGGCAGAACTTGGGAGTGGCCAGAAACGATTCTTTTACAAATGACTCAAGCAGCTCACGACTTCCGGTCCTTGACCAATTATCCTCTGGGTAGCCCAGACAAACATCCGTTTGAAGGCGAGTTAAAGTGAGAAGGCGAAACATTCCTTGCATAGGGTTGTGCGCTGGGTTTGGGACCCGCCACGTAAAACAACCACCCCAATGACAACACAACCACAGCCTCGGATGAGAGAACTAATAAGGAGCATGCATCAGCTTCTTTGTAAAATATGGTCGGACGAAAGCATGCCCAACGATTGGAACTTAAGTGTGCTTTGCCCAATCCTCAAAAAAGGAGACCCCACAATCTGCGCCAACTACCGTGAGATAAGCCTCCTCAATATCGCATATAAGGTTCTATCGAGCGTATTGTGTGAAAGATTAAAGCCCACCGTCAACAAACTGATTGGACCCTATCAGTGTGGCTTCAGACCTGGAAAATCAACAGCCGACCAGATATTCATCATTCCCCAAATCTTGGAAAAGACCCGTGAGAGGAGAATCGCCACTCACCACCTCTTCGTCGATTTCAAAGCTGCTTTTGACAGCACGAAAAGGAGCTGCCTTTATGCCGCGATTTCTGAATTTGGTATCCTTGCAAAACTTATACGGCTGTGTAAGCTGACGTTGACCAGCACCAAAAGCTCCGTCAGAATCGGGAAGGACCTCTCCGAGGTCCAAACGAGGTTTTCGACAAGGCGATTCCTTATCGTGCGACTTTTTCAACCTGCTTCTGGAGAAAATAGTTCGAGCTGCAGAACTAAATAGAGAAGGTACCTACTTCTATAAGAGTATACAGCTGCTGGTGTATGCCGATGATATTGATATCTCAACACCCCCGCCGTTAGTTCTGCTTTCTCCAGACTGGACAAGGAAGCAACACAAATGGGTCTGGCAGTGAACGAGGGCAAGACGAAATATCTCCTGTCATCAAACAA